>NC_080390.1:4030933-4155500 GCF_028751815.1 Salvia miltiorrhiza | reverse complement strand
AAATATCGTTAAATTTGATTTATGAATAAATATTCAATATGCATCTTAAGTTTAAGTTCATAACAAGATCTTTAATATGGTATAAAAATTATCAAAAATGAATTTAAAACGAATAGGTTATTAAAATTTTAAAATATTTTATTTTCTTTCTGTTTGTTTTTACAATTTTTTTTATTTATGTTTGTGTATGAAAATATTTATTTATTTATTATTGTGTGGAGTACTCTATAATAATTGAAATAGTTTAGTGCCCCAAATTACCAACAAAGTATAACTGTGAATTCGTAAGAGTAATATTAGCAGGAATGTTGATAAATGTTAATAACATTCAAGCTAACATGCAGCGAAAATTAAAAAACACACAGGAATACTTTTTCACGGATTATATCACTATAATCCGCGAGTGCCTCAAGGCAAAAAACACTATGATCATCAACAATACAGAGTACAGATTTGAGATCTCTTGGAGATCTATCTTTACAGAATGGCTGCCTAAGATAAATCAACCTATCTACTCACTGCACTAGAATGTCGAATCAACACAGAACCAAAACACCATGCTACGCTCCAATGGCCTTGCACTTCAATTCTTGCCCTTGACCTCCCGTCAATACAAAGTGAGACTTTACAGATTAGCTGTCTAAGCCTTCTTCGTCAAAGCAATCCTTGAAGAACTGGTATCACGTTTGCAGTAGGAATGTTAAAACAACACAGCTGAATAACTCGGACAAAACAGTCTGCTACGCTCCAATGTCCTCGATCTTCAATCCTTACCCTTGACCTCCCGTCAATACAGAGTGAGCCTTTACAGATTGGCTGCCTAAGACTCCTCCGTCAAAGCAAGGTTTGAAGAACTGGTGTCATGTTTGCAGCAAGACAAAGTGACAAGTTGGTTGTGAGCGAATGTTAGGTCGGTGAAAACGCACTCCCAAAACGTGAGAATGATTGAAGCTTCTTGCTGCATTTATAGGCCTTCATGTCGTGGTTAGTTTTATCCACTTCCCACTTCCAGAACCTTCCTATAACTGCTGCAATCCATCTTCAAAAAACTGCTAGTCGACCAGCCTTGGAATGTTGGTTACGAGATCATGGTTTCTGAAAAATAGCAACAACCTGCCCACTACTTTGAACCATGCATAACCGCCTATTCACTTATTAGAAACGTGGTCAAAGAACTGTTATTTCACAACCAAAGAATAAGAAAACGTGAAAGTAAGGTAAAGATTAAATATATACAATTACCAATAGAGAGTCAAAGTATGGAGTCAAGGCAGACTCTAGAATGTTGGTTGAAACCCAGAAATGTTGACACCATGAATGTTATCAACATTCAATCCAACATTGTCGGAGTCAACATTGACTCTAACAATCTCCCCCTTAATCTTTTCCTTCCTACAACAAAAACAAAAATAAAGAAAAACTATATACATAAAAGAATTCTATGTTACAGGTTTTTAGATCAAGAAAGAGTTAGAAACTCCCCCTTAATCAAACAAGAGGTGAACCTAAAAAACAGTCCAGAAGAGATGTTGGAACAACACTCCCCCTAAAACAAACAAGAGGTAAACCTCAAAATAATCCAGAATGAATGTTGGTACAACATTATCTTTGGAACAAGAACGAGAGAGTTTGGAACTCCCCCTAAATCACACAAGAGGTAAACCTCAAAATAGTTCAGAAAAGACGTTGGAACAACACTACCCATGAAACAAACAAGAGTTGACAACCTCATCACAGTCCAGAGAGAATGTTGGAATAACAATCCCTTTGAAACAAATTACGAGAGAGCTTGAAACTCTCCCCAAATTCAGCAACACTGAAACCTACAAAATAAATGTCAGTGAAACACAACAAGTATTGAACTTCGAATGTCCCCCTCAACCTTATGAAGGTCGACCGAAGGCCAAGACCTTCATTTGCGATGTTGGGATCTGGGAATTCAGAAGCTCAACACAAAACGTAATATACTAACAGTATATCAAAAATAAGGAAATGTTGGAACGACAACAGATCCAAAAAAAACCAAGATAACATTTAAAATGTTACCGAAATCAAGTGCTCATACACCACAAACATCCAAAGGTGTGAAAACACCACAAAAAACAGATGCCAATGCATCAAAAACAACTCCACAACATCAAACTTCAACATATCAACACCAACTGCATCAGCACAAGCATCAACATCAGTTGATCAGCAAATCAGAATCTACTCCCCCTTTTTTGTTGAAGGAAATTAGAAGATAATTCCACCATAGCCTTCTTTAGTTCATTAATGTCAATAGCAACATCCACCTCTTTTGATCTGGAATCAGCATTGATGAGCTCTTCGCCTTTCTTGGAACAAGAAGAGGAGCCTGCAAACAAGTGTGTCTTTGCAGTGGAGATGTTAGTAACATTGGATTCAGCATATCTGTACCCCAAGCAGTTATAGCGTCAACAATATTTTCCTCAGCCTTCGTGGCTCCATAAGAATTCTTCCTCATTATTAAGATCATTCTGAGGAACATTGAGTCCACCAAGCTTCGTTGGACTATAGGGAAGATCCTTTACACGATCAACAAGTTGTGGGTAATGTTGGGGTAGAGAAGCATACAAGAGCCTGCTGACTTGGATGTTGCACGACTGATGTTAGCTAACATCAATTCACCAATTCATGAAGAAATTCAGCCTGATCATGAGCACAATGGTGTTTTTATTCGGCTTCCATTTGTAGACATCGATCTTGTGCAGAAAAGCATGCTTCCATATTAGCCAAAGGCAACAAATTTGATGTCCATTCGGTCAGCTTTTCACCAGTCAACATCAGCATCATTTCGTTTTCATCAATGTTGCTAACAGAGGAATCAACATTCTCCATAACAAATAATTTATCAACGGTAGTAGGAGAAAAAAACAGATACCTCATAATATCAAACACACACATTTTCATGTTTCACAAACTCAACATTGAAGGCTTCACTCACCAAACTAGCATAGAATATCATAACAATCTACCAATCATATCCATGAACGTTACTCACAGTTCTCCTCATCATATCCAAACACATTCACAATGGTTCATTACATCCCCATATCTTGCAAGAGCACATCAAGCATGGAAGAGTCTATACTACACCAAGGCGCAAAACGCCTTCCCTTGAGATCATTACACGTGTATTGGTGGTTTGTAGTAATAGTTAGTACTGTTTATCCCAATACCGCTTTGAGCGTTGGAATTGGTGCGTGGCTTGGATAAGACATGTCATCTATATAGGTATGAAATAGCCAAATAGGTTTGTGGTATTTTTTTAAAACTTTTTCATCTGAAGGATTATTTTGTAGTTGTTTAATTACTTAATTTGTTTCACATTTTTTATTTTTCTGAAGAACCCATATTAAATATTTATGTCCTCCTCTTTCTTCAGTCCGGGAACATCAACCTTGAACACATGGGCCTCTGTCGTCTCTTTCCAGTTGATGCGGGCATCGGCCATCGGCTCACCGCGGTAGTCTCACGGGCGGTGGAGGTGTAGTAGCCCGCTCTTTTATTTATGATTAAGACCAGTAAATCGATAATTATTATTGCATCTTTCAGTAATTGAAAAGTCCAATAATTATTTATATTTAGAATTCAACTAGGATTATAAATTATATGTATTCTTTGCCTATTATTATTTTAGTTATGCTTGTTAGCTTCGCGTGAGAGAATCGGGATATAAATTATTGAGCCAGTTAATAATTTATATTTTCAAATCTATAACTGACTTAGCAAAGTCAACTTAAAGTTGTTATTTTATATGCGATAGAGATTTTATTTCTATTAGTTACTTGAAAGTCGTGATTTGGTTCAGACTAATGAGAACGAGTTAAATTAGTTATTTAATTCGTAGAGATGTTATATCGAAGCATAGTTATTCAGCAAAACCTAGAATCAATTTTATAGATATGCAATGATACAAAAAATTAGATTTGCAGATATAGCTTTACACAATGACTTAAGAGAATTATTTACATCACCACTATTCCCTACTTACAATCAAAACCTATCACTATCACAAAACACTACAGCTACATACCTACAAGCATGCGGGAGAGAAAAATGAGGGAAGACAAATCAGCCGCAACTCTACCTATTCTATCTCAAGGCTTTCACATGGCATAGAGGATTAGATACTCAAGTATAACTACCAAACTCACGCCTTTAACAATTCAGCAGCAAACTTCCTTCTTGAATTTTCAACCTGCATTCAGAATGAAAGCAATCCACAGTTTATTTCAGTTCCTATCCTCTGGATTCAACAACAGCAGCAGCCAACCATGCACCAAACATTCACAAAGCATTCAAGGTATTCATTGAGCTCCATATACTACTTTTCCATCATACATACTCTACACTTAAGCATGATAAACAAACTACTATGGCTAGTTTTACCCACTGCATAATCGAATTATAGAGATGCTAGAACTCAATAAAAATATGAACTGGGTTTACAACAAACTTTGAGTTTCGTTCACAATAGAGTATTAAGAATGAACTTAGCTTTCATTAAGGAGGGGAGGCTGCCCTGTTTCGCCGAACCGAGGAGCATCGGCGGAGGCGGAGCTATGCTGCTCGTCGGGCGAGATCAGGGGAGAACCCGGCGACGACGACGGTGAGGCTCTCGCCGAATCACAGAGCGGCGACGCCTTGTGGAAAGAGAAGCTAGGGCTCAATTCTTTTGAGTTGTGTATCCTGAAATTGCGTCTGCCTCACCATCGCCCGGAAGAGCAACGACAGCAGTTCGCGGTGCCTTCACCCAGCACCGACAGCTACAGGAGGGAGCCGACCTCGTCGGACCTCAGAATGGCGACAGAAGCGACCTCGCTCGCTGGTTTCCCGGTGACGGCGGCGGAGGCGATTTCTGATTCAGGAAATTAGGGCTCACCTCCTTTCTACCTCGCATCTGTGAAGTGGGAGGAGGGACGCCAGTTTTCAGGCAAAGCCGAAGAGCGGCGTCGACTCCGCCGGAATTTCTGAAGCGCGATCGAGCCCAGGCAGTGGCGGCGATGTCGCTTGAGCCGAAGGAACCTAGGGCTCCGTTGGGTTGCTTCGTCGAGACTGAGGAAGGTGAATCGGATGAGAGGGGCGGCGCCCTCAACCGAACATGAAGCTTAGAACGACGGCCACTCGCCGGTTCCTCAGCAGCGGCGGCGGCGGGTTCAGGCAGAGGAGGAAATAAAATTTGGGGCTTCCCTTTTTGGGTTTCCTTCATAGATTTGAAAGGCGCTGTGAGAAGAGAGAACGTGGAAGGAGAAGGGTGGCCGACGTGAAAGAAGGGCGCCGGATCGATGGCGGCTGAAACAGCCGGAGACGGCGGCGGCAGGACTCGCGTGGAGAGAGAGAGAGGGCGCAGAGACATATTGAGAGAGAGAACCGAGAGACTTGGGGGGGAGAAAAATGGATGTTGGGCTTTTATTTTTGTTATTTTTGTTGTTGGGCTAAAGATTGGGCTTTTTCATTTTAATTTCTTTGGGCTTTTGTTTTATTTTATCTTGGGCTGAAGTTAAATTAATTAGAATGGGCTGGAGATTTATTCATTGGGCCATGCATTATTTAATTGAGTCCAATCGTTTATTCAGTAATTGGGCCGATTTCATTCACTGTTCGGGCCTCGTATTTTATTCCGTTGGGCCGCCTCATATATGTTCTATAGGCCGTCCAGATTTATTTATTCATTTGAGCCAATTATTTAATTCACACATTTGAGCTCAAAATTATTAATATTGTTATTTGGAGCCCCTCATTATTTTATTTGGGCTGCCATGATTTATTTAATTCAGGCCCACCCCTGCTTAATTAATTATTAGGTTGCCTTATGTTGAGCCTTTTAATTATTTAATCTTATAACATTACTTATTCCTATTTATTAAGCTGATTAATTATGAGGTTATAAATCGAATAAGCTGAAGTATTTATTTATTTTCTTTTGACTACGAGGAGCGGGGTTTATTTAATTGACGGATTAGAACACCCCGAAGAGAACGGATTAATTTTTGTTAATTATCCGGCTTCATGAGACGAGACTTAGCTTTTGTTTAAATCCGATAATCTGGATTAACAATAGAAATTCCCTGATTATTATCTCAGAATAATAGATCATGCATACGAGATTCATGCATAGTTAAATTACGCATTCTCATTTAATTGAGAATTTTCTCTCGATTTAAAGTCTTACGTTATTTTCTCGGATTAAAGGTCGAGCGCAAGAATAAGAGCTCGTCAAGGAGTCACTAATCTGTAGCAAAGCTTTGCTATCAGGTGGGTTTATTTTCATATATATATAATGTGTTTAATGTTATGTTTGAACAGTTATTTCATTGCAAAATCATTTAACTGAAAATTATTTTCAACTGTTGTCTTGCCATAAATGTTTCAATGTTTGGTATGATATCTATCTGATGTGGCTTTGCCAGTTATCATGCAATCGAATTCGGGTCCTGAGCAGTTGATAGCTATCCTGCCAGGGCTAGTGTACACCAGTGACCAGTGAGTCATCTAGCGGGTTGGCCGGTCAAGTGACCGTGAGAGGTGGCCACCTCTCCGGCACACAGTTCCAGATATGATAGATTACAAGAGAACTTAGACTGCAGTCGAACTTTAAGAATCACAACTGAATTTAGTAAGCTTGGGCCTTTTTAGCGAAAAACCCCTTGTTGTACTGTTTATGATGGCATGACAATTTAAATCTTTACGAAGCATGTTATATTTCATAGTAGGCATATGTGCCCACTGAGTACCTTTGTACTCAGCCCTGCATGTATTTCTAAATGTGCAGGTTGAGCAGTAGACGATGGTGATGAAGTGACGAGTGAAATCCTCTTTGTCGCAATATTATATGCTATGAAAAAAAAAACTCTAGGGTTACATGTCTTCATACATGTAATCAGAACCTTATTCCGCTGCGTACTCAGAAGTTTTATGTTATTTTGGCTAAGTCAGAGTTATCTGAACTTATTAGTTATTTGAGTCTATACGACTAAACCTCTGTTATATTATAAATATCCCTTTTGTTAAATGATGAAATGTGATCCTTCCTTGTTTGATTATCCCCTTTCTACCCCGCTTCTAATCTCCCTCCATTAGTCACGTTTTCCCTGGCTTAATTATCCTTAATTAGGGCCGGTCGTGACAGAATGGTATCAGAGCAGTTCATTTGCTCTGAACCCTAGAGTTAGCCCATTTTTCTGGTATGATCACTAGAATATATGAGTCAGTCAACCAAAGCTCATCACTTCATCACATCGTCATGCTCAGCAAGAAAGAAGGTGGTAATGATTTTAAAACATTGAGAAGTTCACGTTTTATATGAATGTACTGATGCTTACATTCAAGTTTTATGCTTTATTGATTGATTAGATATCTCAATGAACTTAGATGCGTTAAGAATGCATGATCACTGTTACGAGAAGAACAATAGAAGCTAGAAACTCAGTTATATTTCACTATAGCCATGGTGAAGAGCTAAGAAAGAGGAAGAGAATCCAATGAAAGCAGTGCAAGCGGAGTGCCACGCACGAATCACTGAAGCAGGCATAGTTCTTCATTCAGGTTGTTCACACGAGACGGAGCACCAAATCGACTACTGCCTTATTCAATGATAGTTTAAGTATGATATTGCTTATAGCGATGAGTATGACTTATGTAACCAGTTAGCTAATCCCTAATAAGTTGAGACTCACTTCTAGCCTCGATTATCACTAGCTATGACTTGAGGATAACTTTCATGATTCATCAATGAACTTCAGAGTTAGACTTACGAGGGGTCAAAATGCTTGTTATATAGTGTTATAATATTACGATTAAAGCTATCAGCTTATAGTTTCAGATATTCGGAACCATTCTACTTACAGTACCTATCGCAATAGATGAGGACATGACTGAGAATCCCTATTGATTACGATCACCTACTACAAATTGAAAAGAAGAGATGTGATATGGGTACTAACAATTACCAACCATTATGATTGATCATAAAAGTTTACGCAAGTGTGTAAGACGAGAGAAGTTCTCGAAGATGGTTTAGAGTTTAATAATAGCTAGAAGCGCCGACAGTGGATCAATGCTGAAACAAATGAATTAAGATTCTAATGAGACCCTAAGGATATACTCAAGATAAGTATACATACCTTAACCTATCGAGGATATCGCCTCAGTTAGAACGTCTTGGATTAGGTATTTAGTCTGGTAGCCGGAATGAGAGCATTGACTAAGGTCATTCCATGACTTAGCATTACATATGGTGACACATACCCTATAAAGGTGCTCAGATGAGCAAAAAGCTATTTCCTTATTGAATGTGTGATGATTCAGAAGGTCTTTTGCAATAACACGGAAGAGTACTTCAAATTATATGGTTGCATTTCAAGCGCTATGTGAAGGAACACTAAGTACTAGAAGTACTACATTTAAGATCATGTAGTGGAAGATTTTTGAGTAAGGTTGAGCCTACCTTATTTCGCCTATAGAAGATGTTTAGGGATTGCATTAAATTAGGAGGTAGACTCTAAGTTTGAGAAGCTATAGAATATTGTCAAGGACATGTTCAAGATGTTAAGAAGAAAGTGGTGATTTTAGACCAAGTATACCTTTTGCAGCCAATGAACAAGAGTTACCAAGTTCGGAAAAGTATTTCCGAGTGACTGAGAAGTAGTTGTGTCGGACCTGGCCAGTCCACATGGCCAAAATCTCAGTAGTCGTCATATATGGGTCTTTAAACCTATATATTTTAAACCTTCATCTGAAAAGCCAAACGGGTTCAGACTATTAGGTCATTTTGCTTCGACCTTTCAGTCAATTCATTTATACCCTATGGTTATTCATTTTCAATTGTTTGGCAAATTATTGAAACACTTTGCCTAATTGCCATTTGTGATTTGAATCATTGCGATCTACTAATTGTTGGTAGATTTTCTGTGACCCAAGGATAAACAGATACTCATCAGATTAAATCAGTCAAACACGTATGCTTCAACCCAAGGGTCAAGCACGTAATGCATACAGACAATCTCTTGTGCATTTAGTAGGACGTTATTTGTGTATTTCGAAAATGACGATCATTTCGATGCTTTTGTATGCCCCTATGTTGGCTTAGTTATTTTGACTAGTATTAGTACGGAAACGCTGGTTCATAGGGCATTTCGGAACTGAGCCCTTTCATGATGACCTTGCAAGATAGCCAGTTCATCATGTATAATGCTTGGATAGATCACCATATCTATATTCAAATGTTGATGAAATAGTCCTCATTGATACTAATTTTCCCATGTCTATATGACGACCTTATCAGTCTTTTGCGGCAAGTCAATTCTGCCATGTTAATTATATGTTTGCGTGATAAAGAGTATGAGCAAGATTGGGGATCAAGAATCGCTGTGCAGAATTGATGACATGCATTAATACATTTTGTAATGCACTGATGACTATATGTCAACTCATCGGAATTCCACCAAAATAAGGGCGTCCGAGACGAGGAGGAAGAATTCCCTGAGATGGTGGAAGAGGCCCAGTACTAGGGCTAGAACAAAACATGACCCTACCACCCATACAACCAGAACGTAGAATAGAGGAACTATCTCTACGACAAAACCACTTGTCTTCAGTAGGATAAGAAATCCATCAGAAGTTGAGACTTGGGTACGAGCTATTGAGCGCATTTAAATTTCTTGCGTTGCACATATCAGGAACGTCTTACTTGCGTATCCTCTCAGTTGCCTGGGTCAGCTGAGTTCTGGTTGAAAGCAAGGAGAAAAACGATGACAACCAAGCAGTTAGGGAATTTAACGTGGGATCAGCTTAAGACCGAAATATATGACAAGTATATATACCTAAGAGCTATCACAAAAAGAAAGAAATTGAATTTTATAATCTGAAGCAGGAAGGAATGACAGTTACTCAGTATGACAGAATATTTTGTGATATGTCGAGATACATGCTAAAACAAGTAGACACGGAAGAAGAGATGGCTAAAAAAAAATTTGTGTGTCGATCTATGGCACGAGATCAGGATGACTTGGCAAGCCTTTGAGGATTGTGTTACACGAAATCACATAGCAGAGCGATAGATATTGAGGCAGCATTGGCGAGACAAAAGACCAGTAACAACGCGTATGTCGGCACCTCCACATGACTAAAATCTCAGTGATTGTCAATCAGGATTTTAATCTTGAAGAAGAGCGTCATCCCAATAAATAGACTTGTACTATATAGTTGTCACAATAAGATCTTCCCTTATCACGATGAGTATAGTGACGATTATAACGACTTAGTTTGTCATTAGCTTTTAACCACTAGAAAGTGGTGTTTTCACAATTAGAAGGATGCATTAAGCATCAAACTGTCTTTTGACCTTCAAATCGGTAGTAATAAAGCTACTTCTGGAATCTCGAGCGGAGAGCTGGAACAATTACCAAGTATGATGAACTTTTCAATCGAATGTCAAGGCATGCTCCATGATGGTGGACACCAATAAGAAACACGTAAAGAAATTTGGAAATGAATTGTGCCATGAGATATTGAATTTCCCTAGCAAGCCAGACAAATTTTACGCACAAGTAAGAAATGAGTGAGACTCTCATATTTAGTCATTGCTACCAATGGGTAAAGGGAAGCTCACGCATAGTCAAGGTATACACTACCTTAAGTTGGTGGTAAAAAAAAAAAAAAAAAAATGTGATGGCAGTAACAATTGCCAAGCGAAAAAGAAGCCATGACAGGAGCAATCATCCCATCAACATGGCTAAGAAAGCCAATGTACTCGTAAACAGATAGAGGATAACCAGTAGAGGGTCCTGCCCTGTCCAAAATGTAACAAGAACCATGAGAGGTTCTACAAGACTGGCAATGATAGCTGTTACATAGTAGCCAGAAGGGGCATTATGCAAACGGTTGCCCGAATAAGCAAACAGGGGACGAGCACCAGGCTGAACCCGCCTGCTCAGGCTCCGTATCTGCAAGCAATCCATGTTTTGCCCCACCACACCAAGAGTAGTAACCACGCCTACAACAACAACAACATCATCATGAACAGCCCCGTCATGCTAGGGCTTATGCTAAAACAGAAACAACCCGAGTATACTAAAAAAAAAAAAAAAAAAAAAAAACTAGCACTACTCTTGTGGTACTTCTGTTTGACGTGGGTGCTTCACATACTTTCATAGCAAGTATAGGTGTTGACACCCTAGGACTTAAAACGGAAAGAGCTAATCAAGATTTGAGTAAATCTTCATAAATATATGGGTGACGAGTTGGCTTCGAAGGCACCATACAGAAGGGCTCCAAAAGAATTGGAAGAACTCGAGATCCAACTTCAAGAACTTTAGAACTTGGATTTATCAGACCCAGTGTATCGCCTTGGGATACACCTGCACTTTTCATGAAGAAGAAAGGTGGTACACTGAGAACGTGTATAGACTACAAAGAATTGAACAAGGTGGCACTCAAGAACAAATATTCATTATCTAAGATAGTTGATTTTTTTTATCAGCTCAGATGAGCGATTGTATTCTCATATATAAATTTGAAGATCTAGATACCATCAACTAAAGATTCGACCTAAAGATATATCTAAGACGACCTTTCGAACCGGATGTGGCCAATACGAGTTCGTGGTGCTGCCATTCGAATTGATCAACGCACCAGTCATGTTCATGAACCGAGCATTTCACCATTACTAAGACCAATTTGCCTTAGTTTTTATAGACAATGTATCGATCTACTCGAATAACGAGATCTTAATTTGAGATAAAAGAGATCACTCGAACTATGGAAGGATTATGGATGTAATATTAACTACCATCCCGGAAACGCTAATGTGGTAGCTGATGCCTTGAGTCGTAAGATTCAATCTATGTTGGGATCCTTCCTCACTTATCAGGGGGGAACTCATGAAAGATTTTTGTAGAATGAGTTTAATAGTGGTTAAACCACCAGAATTAGTAGGAGGAATTAATACCACGATGGTAGTAATACCCAATTCTAAAGGAAAGGTGCTAGATGCACAAAGAAATGGTGAGATCTTGGAGAGAATACGTTTAGCAATAAGAATAGGCAAGCCTACACATTACCACGAGACGTCGGATGATGCGTTAATGTTTGAAGAAAGATAGTGTATCCCACATGATGAGAAACTCAAAAATGAGGTAATGAGCGAGGCTCATTCCACGTTATATACTGCCCACCAAGGAAGCACAAAAAGTACTAGGACTAGGAAGGAAAATTTTAGTGAATAGATATAAAGAAAGATATAGCTTCATTTGTTGAGAGATGCCTAACATGTTAACGAGTGAAGGCTTAACACCAAAGACCATATGATAAGTTACAACCATTGGAATTTCCAGATTAGAAGTGGGAGCACATTACAATGGATTTCGTGGCTAGTTTACAAAGTCGAAAGGAGGGAACACCGCCATTTGCGTAATAGTGTAGTGACTCACGAAATGCGCTCATTGTATAACAATACCAATTAGATACTAATCGAACAAGCTAGCCTAGTTGTATACCCGAGAAATTGTGCGTTACACGGTGTGCCCGTGACAATCACTTATGGATGTTTAAGAGAAAAATTTAGGCTATCGGAGATTCGAAGTTTACATCCAGGTTTTGGATGAACTTGTAGAAGGAATCAGGCACGAGGTCAAATTTTAGTGTTGTCTTCCACTTACAAACGGATGGACAGTTTGAGAGAATGATTCAAACTCTCGAAGAAGTGTTAAGAGTAATAGTACTAGACAGAGGTTGAAGTGAGGAATCAGTGCTGTCATTGATTTAGTTTGCATATGATAATAATTATCAGGCAACCATCGATATGACGCCTTATGAGGCAGTATATGAAAGAAAATGCAGATCGTTACTTTACTGGGCAAAGTAGGTGAAGGAGAATCTTAGGACCAAAAATGCTCAGCGAGATGATCGAGATAGTTCGATTGTCAGAGAAAGAATAAAAGAGGCGATAGACAAAATTTTTACTTTGATACGCGCCAACCTGAGTTACATCTTTAGTAGGAGACAAGGTCTTCCTAAAAGCCATCTCCCTCCAAATGAATAATTAGGTTTGGTGTCAAAGGTAAGCTTATGTCACGATTTCTGGAACCTTAGGAGATTCTAGATAAAATAGGCCTAGTGGCTTAGGATTGGCGTTACCGCCAATTTATGGGAATGCCCAATGTTTCCACACATCCCAACTTAGGAAGTATGTTTTCGATCCAAAGCACGTGATCTACCAAAAGAAGATGATCCTTAACCCAGATTGAGCTATAAAGAAAGGCCAAAAGCCATCTGGGATCAAAAAGTGAAACAACCCAGGAGCAAGTCAATCACTTTAGTAAAAGTCCAATGGAGACACCATGGATAAGAAAAAGCAACGTGAGAACTCGAAAGCAAGATGAGAGAACTTACCCAAAACTTTTACGATGATATGCAAATTTCGGGACGAAATTTTTGTTAAGAGGGGTAGTATGTAGTAACCCGCTCTTTTATTTATGATTAAGACCAGTAAATCGATAATTATTATTGCATCTTTCAGTAATTGAAAAGTCCAATAATTATTTATATTTAGAATTCAACTAGGATTATAAATTATATGTATTCTTTGCCTATTATTATTTTAGTTATGCTTGTTAGCTTCGCGTGAGAGAATCGGGATATAAATTATTGAGCCAGTTAATAATTTATATTTTCAAATCTATAACTGACTTAGCAAAGTCAACTTAAAGTTGTTATTTTATATGCGATAGAGATTTTATTTCTATTAGTTACTTGAAAGTCGTGATTTGGTTCAGACTAATGAGAACGAGTTAAATTAGTTATTTAATTCGTAGAGATGTTATATCGAAGCATAGTTATTCAGCAAAACCTAGAATCAATTTTATAGATATGCAATGATACAAAAAATTAGATTTGCAGATATAGCTTTACACAATGACTTAAGAGAATTATTTACATCACCACTATTCCCTACTTACAATCAAAACCTATCACTATCACAAAACACTACAGCTACATACCTACAAGCATGCGGGAGAGAAAAATGAGGGAAGACAAATCAGCCGCAACTCTACCTATTCTATCTCAAGGCTTTCACATGGCATAGAGGATTAGATACTCAAGTATAACTACCAAACTCACGCCTTTAACAATTCAGCAGCAAACTTCCTTCTTGAATTTTCAACCTGCATTCAGAATGAAAGCAATCCACAGTTTATTTCAGTTCCTATCCTCTGGATTCAACAACAGCAGCAGCCAACCATGCACCAAACATTCACAAAGCATTCAAGGTATTCATTGAGCTCCATATACTACTTTTCCATCATACATACTCTACACTTAAGCATGATAAACAAACTACTATGGCTAGTTTTACCCACTGCATAATCGAATTATAGAGATGCTAGAACTCAATAAAAATATGAACTGGGTTTACAACAAACTTTGAGTTTCGTTCACAATAGAGTATTAAGAATGAACTTAGCTTTCATTAAGGAGGGGAGGCTGCCCTGTTTCGCCGAACCGAGGAGCATCGGCGGAGGCGGAGCTATGCTGCTCGTCGGGCGAGATCAGGGGAGAACCCGGCGACGACGACGGTGAGGCTCTCGCCGAATCACAGAGCGGCGACGCCTTGTGGAAAGAGAAGCTAGGGCTCAATTCTTTTGAGTTGTGTATCCTGAAATTGCGTCTGCCTCACCATCGCCCGGAAGAGCAACGACAGCAGTTCGCGGTGCCTTCACCCAGCACCGACAGCTACAGAGGGAGCCGACCTCGTCGGACCTCAGAATGGCGACAGAAGCGACCTCGCTCGCTGGTTTCCCGGTGACGGCGGCGGAGGCGATTTCTGATTCAGGAAATTAGGGCTCACCTCCTTTCTACCTCGCATCTGTGAAGTGGGAGGAGGGACGCCAGTTTTCAGGCAAAGCCGAAGAGCGGCGTCGACTCCGCCGGAATTTCTGAAGCGCGATCGAGCCCAGGCAGTGGCGGCGATGTCGCTTGAGCCGAAGGAACCTAGGGCTCCGTTGGGTTGCTTCGTCGAGACTGAGGAAGGTGAATCGGATGAGAGGGGCGGCGCCCTCAACCGAACATGAAGCTTAGAACGACGGCCACTCGCCGGTTCCTCAGCAGCGGCGGCGGCGGGTTCAGGCAGAGGAGGAAATAAAATTTGGGGCTTCCCTTTTTGGGTTTCCTTCATAGATTTGAAAGGCGCTGTGAGAAGAGAGAACGTGGAAGGAGAAGGGTGGCCGACGTGAAAGAAGGGCGCCGGATCGATGGCGGCTGAAACAGCCGGAGACGGCGGCGGCAGGACTCGCGTGGAGAGAGAGAGAGGGCGCAGAGACATATTGAGGGAGAGAACCGAGAGACTTGGGGGGGAGAAAAATGGATGTTGGGCTTTTATTTTTGTTATTTTTGTTGTTGGGCTAAAGATTGGGCTTTTTCATTTTAATTTCTTTGGGCTTTTGTTTTATTTTATCTTGGGCTGAAGTTAAATTAATTAGAATGGGCTGGAGATTTATTCATTGGGCCATGCATTATTTAATTGAGTCCAATCGTTTATTCAGTAATTGGGCCGATTTCATTCACTGTTCGGGCCTCGTATTTTATTCCGTTGGGCCGCCTCATATATGTTCTATAGGCCGTCCAGATTTATTTATTCATTTGAGCCAATTATTTAATTCACACATTTGAGCTCAAAATTATTAATATTGTTATTTGGAGCCCCTCATTATTTTATTTGGGCTGCCATGATTTATTTAATTCAGGCCCACCCCTGCTTAATTAATTATTAGGTTGCCTTATGTTGAGCCTTTTAATTATTTAATCTTATAACATTACTTATTCCTATTTATTAAGCTGATTAATTATGAGGTTATAAATCGAATAAGCTGAAGTATTTATTTATTTTCTTTTGACTACGAGGAGCGGGGTTTATTTAATTGACGGATTAGAACACCCCGAAGAGAACGGATTAATTTTTGTTAATTATCCGGCTTCATGAGACGAGACTTAGCTTTTGTTTAAATCCGATAATCTGGATTAACAATAGAAATTCCCTGATTATTATCTCAGAATAATAGATCATGCATACGAGATTCATGCATAGTTAAATTACGCATTCTCATTTAATTGAGAATTTTCTCTCGATTTAAAGTCTTACGTTATTTTCTCGGATTAAAGGTCGAGCGCAAGAATAAGAGCTCGTCAAGGAGTCACTAATATGTAGCAAAGCTTTGCTATCAGGTGGGTTTATTTTCATATATATATAATGTGTTTAATGTTATGTTTGAACAGTTATTTCATTGCAAAATCATTTAACTGAAAATTATTTTCAACTGTTGTCTTGCCATAAATGTTTCAATGTTTGGTATGATATCTATCTGATGTGGCTTTGCCAGTTATCATGCAATCGAATTCGGGTCCTGAGCAGTTGATAGCTATCCTGCCAGGGCTAGTGTACACCAGTGACCGTGAGTCATCTAGCGGGTTGGCCGGTCAAGTGACCGTGAGAGGTGGCCACCTCTCCGGCACACAGTTCCAGATATGATAGATTACAAGAGAACTTAGACTGCAGTCGAACTTTAAGAATCACAACTGAATTTAGTAAGCTTGGGCCTTTTTAGCGAAAAACCCCTTGTTGTACTGTTTATGATGGCATGACAATTTAAATCTTTACGAAGCATGTTATATTTCATAGTAGGCATATGTGCCCACTGAGTACCTTTGTACTCAGCCCTGCATGTATTTCTAAATGTGCAGGTTGAGCAGTAGACGATGGTGATGAAGTGACGAGTGAAATCCTCTTTGTCGCAATATTATATGCTATGAAAAAAAAACTCTAGGGTTACATGTCTTCATACATGTAATCAGAACCTTATTCCGCTGCGTACTCAGAAGTTTTATGTTATTTTGGCTAAGTCAGAGTTATCTGAACTTATTAGTTATTTGAGTCTATACGACTAAATCTCTGTTATATTATAAATATCCCTTTTGTTAAATGATGAAATGTGATCCTTCCTTGTTTGATTATCCCCTTTCTACCCCGCTTCTAATCTCCCTCCATTAGTCACGTTTTCCCTGGCTTAATTATCCTTAATTAGGGCCGGTCGTGACAAATATATATAAATGTAATTTCTAAAAATGATATGTATAAATGTACAAATTTCCTAGTCTAGCTTTAACAGTGTTTTCCAAATCGTTTCCCCCAATTTGAAGCACTATAGGATGTTGCTCTGGACTAGGGATGGCAGTGGATCCTGGACCCGGTCCAGATCCGTGGATTCAGATCCGATTTGACGGATCTGGATCTCAATTTTTTAGATCCGCGGATCTGGATCCGGATCTGGATCTCATTTTCTAAAACGGATCTGGATCTGGATCTTGATATTTGAGATCCGGATCCGACCCAGATCCGACCCGTGGATCCGATTTAATTAAAAATATATTATTTATTTTTTATATTTATTTTTTTAATAATATTAGATATATTAAAAAAAAAAATTAACTTTGAAAACCTAATTTCTAATTCATACCTTCTCTCCCTCTCGGTCTTCTCACTCCCCGCGCCGCACCTCCATCTCTGCCATCCCTAGACTCACTCCCATCTCCCTCAGTCGGCGTGCCTCACCTCCATCGCCGGTCGTCTTCTCCGATTCGCTCGCCCGCCCGCCGCTGGAGTCACGCTCGCCGCTCGATCCCTGCTTCGCTCGGCCTCTCTGCCTCGCTCCCTGCTTCTCTCCCTCCATCGCCCGCCGCTGGAGTCACGCCGCGCTCGCTCGCCCGCCAGCAGCAGCGGCAGTGCAGCACACTCCAGTTCGTGCAACTCCAGCCGCCGTCGTTCCAGTTCGGCTCGCCGCACTCCACCGCTAGTTTGTTGATCTTTTCCTGCCTTCTGAAATTTATTGAAGGAAAGGGCTGTGTGTTCACATATGATGCTGTCGGATCTTACGAACGGGTGGGATACAGTGCCCAAGGTTCTGGTGCAACTCTTATCACACCCTTCTTGGACAACCAACTGAAATCTCCCAGTCCTCTTTTGTTGCCTGCAAAGGTTTGCTTTTGAATTTCCTTGTCTTGTGACTCATTTGTGCCTCCACCTTAAATATCTGAATGAACGATGATAACTGCAGGACGCAGTGACTCCACTTTCAGAGGTAGAAGCCATCGACTTGGTCAAAACCTGTTTCGTTTCAGCAACTGAAAGAGATATTTACACAGTAAGTTTGTGTTCACTCACTCAAGCAATCCAGTTAGTAAAGACCAAGTGTAATGATTTTTCTTTGGTTTACTAATGCCCTATAACATCATGAGATAAGCTCTCATAAATTGACCAAGTTTACCATATATTTTTATGAGTAACTAGTGCTCTGATCACTCTTCTCTGAGATTCAAGGATCAACCGTCTTAGATATTTGATTACCCACCATGAACCATTCTCATTTCCTCGATCTTTTCGCGATTGCAGGGAGACGAGGTGGAGATGCTCGTAGTGAACGCTAGTGGTCTCCGTCGTGAGTTCATGGATCTCAGGAAAGATTAGACCCATTCCCTGTTTCTTGTGCTCCAGCTTTCCCAGAAACCAGAGATAGAGCTTTGTATTGAAATGAGTTCAGCTGGATACCGAGTTGTTGCAATTGTATTGAAATGAGTTTGGATAGCTTTACTGTATTTTCATCTTCACGATGAATTGTATTGTACTATATTTTCATCTGGATAGCTGGATAGCTTTGTTGCAATTGCAATTGTATTGTACAATATTTTTCATGGATATTAAATATTGTTGATTTTGTGAATTTAATTTGAAAACACTAGATCCATGGATCTGGACCCGTGGACCCGCGGATCTGACGGATCTGGATCTGGATCCAAAATTTTCAGATCCGCGGATCTGGATCCGGATCTGGATCTGATATATGCAAACGGATCTGGATCTGGTATTGGCCAGACCCGGTCCAGATCCGGCCCGTTGCCATCCCTACTCTGGACCAAATGTCCCCTTTTTCTTCAGCACAGAGAAATTGGATTGGAAACGTAGGCACCACAAATTTGTGGGTTTATCAATTATCATACCGCAATTTATTGCATGCGGTATGCGACCAGGTCTGCCCTACCCATTTATGGACCCGACCCGACCCAAACCACAAAAATATAAAAGGCATTTTCTAAATATTTTCCTTCATCTGATTCCTTTCGTTCCCAAACCCTTCTTTTCTCTCCCAAACTCTAGCTCCTTTTCTCTCCCGAAATCCTTCGTTCTTGGCTCTTCGTTTTCGCGCCTCGTTGATTCTCTGCCTCTCTCTCCCGTTTCTCCTCATTCTCAGTGTCCGAGAAGGCTTCTCATCCCCCGCTCCGAGACCAAAACGATCGTGGATCTGGTTGGCGACGCTGTGAAGCCGACGAGGAGTTGAGGGCGGATTTGGGGACGGGCAGCGGTGCCAAGGATTTTGGGCGGCGCACGGAGGGTGCTCGACGAAATGTCTCACAGAGACCAGCAAGAATCAATTCCATCGGCGGATGCGTTCAAGATTGTCTATCGGTGTTTATATTACTCTGATTTGTGTGGTTTGTTTGATGACTCTATTCCAGGATAGAGATTCATAGATATTAAGGATCTTTTAATGTGTACGTTTCCGGTAAGAATTGTAATATCTTTAGAGTTGTATATAGAAATCAATACAAATGGTATTTATAAAACTCAACAAATCTCATATCCCATATATTTTCTCTCTCCTCTCTCCTATCTTTCATCACACGACATTCTTCAATTTTCAATTCTCTCCCTCTCTCATATTCTCTTTTTCATATTTTGATGATTTTTTTAAAAAATTAAATTTTATTTATAAAAAATATTCTATATATATCTTAAATTAAAGATGAATGCAAGATCTTTGATTTGGCATCAAATAATTATTCAACTCTTTTATTAGTATTCTAATAAATTCTAATAATATAAGAAAAAATTAATTTTATGCATAAAGTTTTCCATCAAATAGATGGAAAATTAAAAATAATACTTTTCAAAATTATAAAATAAAATTAAAGATCTTTACTGAGTAATTGATGTAGATTATTTTATTTTTTTTAAAAAGATAATTTACATTTACTTATATTCTAACTATATTTAATATTGAAACAATAGGGCCGGATGGCCCTATTGGTGATTGAAACTTAAATTTTGTCCACACAATTTAAAATATCAATATTTGGCCATTTTTTATGTGTTCTACCTAATCTACCCTTTAATCCAATAGATCCAACAACTTCCTTTGACCCGGATCCAGATTTAGGGATTAACCCATGCCTTGTCTACCCTCTAGACCCCCGACCCCACCCACCCACCCCCACCCATCCCACCACCCACCCCAAGCCAAAAAAAATTTTTTTTTTTTTACTTCCCCTGCTTGTCTACCCCCCAGACCCCAGACCCCACCCACCCCCACCCCCACCCCCCCACCACCCACTCCAAGCCAAAAAAAAAAAAAAAAATTTTTACTTCCCCTGCTTGTCTACCCCCAGACCCCCGACTCCACCCACCCCCCCACCCACCCACCCCCAAGCCAAAAAAAAAAAATTTTTTTTTACTTCCCATGCCTTATCTACCCCCCAGACCCCAGACCCCCGACCCCACCCACCCCCCACCCCCAAGCCAAAATTTTTTTTTTTTTTTTTACTTCCCCTGCTTGTCTACCCCCCAGACCCCCGACCCCACCCACCCCCCCCACCCACCCACCCACCCCCCACCACCCACCCCCAAGCCAAAAAAAAATTTTTTTTTTTTACTTCCCCTGCATTGTCTACCCCCCAGACCCCCGACCCCACCCACCCCCAAGCCAAATTTTTTTTTTTTTTTTACTTCCCCTGCCTTGTCTACCCCCCAGACCCCCCACCCACCCACCCCCAAGCCAATTTTTTTTTTTTTACTTCCCCTGCCTTGTCTAACCCCCAGACCCCCGACCCCACCCACCCCCCCACCACCCACCCCAAGCCAATAAATTTTTTTTTTTTACTCCCACTGCCCTGCCTACCCCCTGACCCCCGACCCTACCCCCCCACCCACCCCCAAGCCAAAAGGAACTTTTTAAACACTTCCCCTAGGGTTTAGATATTCCATTTAGGGTTTAGATTATCCATTTAGGGTTTAGATGTTCCATTTAGGGTTTAGATTATCCATTTAGGGTTTAAATGTTCCATTTAGGGTTTAGATGATGCTGTTGTTTCTATATTTGTTCTGCATGTTTGGCACTTATAGCACTAATAGTGCCATAAGTGCTAAAAAGACCATTTTACTTTATTTTATTTTGAATTTTCGTTGGCACTTATGGCACTATTAGTGCCATAAGTGCCATAAAATAAAATAATAAAGTAAAATTTTTTGGCTTGAGGGTGGGTGGGGTGGGTGGGGTCGGGGTTTGGGGGGTAGACAGAGCAGGGGGAGTAAAAAAAAAATTTTGTTGGCACTTATGGCACTATTAGTGCCATAAGTGCCATAAAATAAAATAATAAAGTAAAATTTTTTGGCTTGGGGGTGGGTGGGGTCGGGGGTCTGGGGGGTAGACAGGGCAGGGGGAGTAAAAAAAAAATTTCGTTGGCACTTATGGCAATATTAGTGCCATAAGTGTTATAAAATAAAATAATAAAGTAAATTTTTTTGGCTTGGAGGTGGGTGGGGTCGGGGGTCTGGGGGGTAGACAGGGCAGGGGGAGTAAAAAAAAAATTCCGTTGGCACTTATGGCACTATAAGTGCCATAAGTGCCAAGCTTGGCACTTATGGCACTAATAGTGCCATAAGTGCCTAACCCGACCCGCGTGCCTGATCCTACCCGGCACGCGACCCGCGCTCCTGACCCTACCCAGTCCGCCCAATTAAGGGCAAAAACGTCACAAAGCTATAAAAATGGCCAAAATTTGTGTTTTTTCAATGTGTGGCCATAAATTGTGTTTTATGCTTCATTTTGGCTACTTCAAAATTTTACTCAATTTTAAATGTTCAAAATTTCTTTTATATTTGTGACTAAATATTCATGAAAGAAAGATAAATAAATACAAATGTTAAAAGTACATATATGATCATAAATCTGATCTATATTAATATTTTGATAATTATATATATATATATATATATATATATATATATAATATTTTATGATCTGAAAAAAATATGTTATTAATATGGTCATATAAGTAAAGTTAGGCTACAAACTCATTTCAAAATAAAAACTAAACTAACAAATAAAATTTAAAAATATAATTATTTCCAAAAATAATCCGGTGATTTTTGGTGGGAAAATACAACTTATTATTTTTGGAAGTGGTTGTACTTATATATATATATATTCCCAAAAATTCTGAAGAGAAATCGTTGTCAATGGCGGCACCAGACCCGCCGAGTTCCAACTTCTTGCGTGAGTATACTGCTGTTGCCCTCCAACTTCTTGCGTGAGTATACTGTTGTTGCCCGATCGCATAAAGGGATAATCGCCTCAAGAAAGAGTGCTATCGCCCGATCGCATAAAGGGATAATCGCCTCAAGAAAGAGTGCTATCGAAAGACTGAAGAGGGCCGAAAGAGCATTGGCGACGGCAGAGCAAGCCGTCAGAAAAGAGAAAATAAGGATCGAGAAGCACAAAACCCTCTCAAAAGCAAGAAAAAGATATGTCTAAATCATAGATATGTCTAAATCATAGAGTAAATAGGAGGGAGCTAGGAAATGAGCTAGAGAAAGTTGGCAGCTATGTTGTCAATCATCTGCACGACGTCGAAACGGTGAAAGAATTGTTGAAGCTCAACATTATTTCTGATTTTGAGGCCGGTAATGTGGCGGGTAAGAGTGAAAATGGTGAGGGAGAAACTCCCACTGAGGAATGGATAATGGTAAGCTCCATTAGGAAATTTGTTTTTTTTTTATCCTTCAAGATGGTTTGAATGGATGGAAATTTGATTTTTTTTTTTTTTTTTTTGGACTTGAGATTACAAAAAAAAAATCATTTTTAAGTACTGATTCTTTAATAAAAACTAGTATTACTTCCGTCCTATTTAATTAAAATAGTAAATATATATATATATATATATATTAGAATATTATATTTAAAAAATATAAATTCTATAAGTTATATATATTATTACATAAAATACTTCTAATAAAGATTGTATCGTTAAAATGAAGATGAAGCCATCTTATAGTTGGAGACGTATCAAATGAACAATCAAGATCTTGATAAAACCTTTTTATCAAATGATTATTATTGTCTATTTAAAATTTCCACCAAAATATCTAGATATTTTTCTTTCAAATTTTCTATTAGTCTTGAAAGAGTTTTTGAAACTTTTAATTATTTTTACTGATTTTAATAAATTAATTTATATCAAATGATTATTATTGTCTATTTTTACTGATTTTAATAAATTAATTTATATTAGTTTTACCAATCTATTTTATCATCATAAATAAACGTTTAAAGCACGTAGGAGTGGAAAAACATCACCGCACGCAGGCGAGATTGAACCCAAGACCTCTCACAAATGAGAAATTTCTAGTGAAATATATACAGTACTAAAATATATACATAATATACGTGTGTGTGATTGTTAATATATTATATCTATATATATTTTAATGAATATATAGTTTAATTTTAAAATTTGTATTTTGAAAAAATAATAACAAATACAACCTAGCAACAATTATCCTAAAATAGATGATCAATGATCATGACATTTTAAATATTTTTTATGTATTAAATGAATAAATTAATTTGATCAAATTAGGACAACAAACAATTAAACTTTCCAACCGAAATTATAAGTGATTTTGTCAAAAAAAATAATAATAATGGTGCGATTATAAATATATTTAAGAGATAAAAAAATAATTAATACTATAAATTATAGTGCCATGATTATGTTATAATTAATTTGGTGTGATTATAATTGATACACAACTATAGTGACTTGCTTAATCTTAAATGTTTATTTATTTTATACTTGCTAAGTGAATCTTAAGTGAATGTTTATTTATTTTATACTCGGTTCAAGTTGGGCCGACGTCGATGAGGAATGCAAAAAAATGACGCTCTCTTCTCCCTCGCTAACCCTAGCTTCATGCCATCCTTAACCGCCGCCGCCGCCGCCCGTTCTTCTGGCAGATGGCTTCCACGGTCGTCGGTCCAGATAAGGGGGGACTCAATCTCCCCTCAGTTTCAGCCAATTTTGAAGCACCTCGATCTCAATCTACTTATTCATCCCTTTCTCCGTTTCAGCGTTCTCTGCTCATGGGGTCGGGATCTTCTGCCGGAGCAGTTGCAGGTCGGCCGCACTCGCCCGCTGCTGCTAAGGCTCCGATCGGTTCTATCGTCCTTACTTCTGTAGTCGACAACTCCTCCAAGAACCCTAACGTGCAGGAAACTAGGGTTTCTTATGCGATTGCCACAGGCAAGAAGACAGATCTGGCAGCGCATAACTTCCATGATCTCAAGCCCACGAAAGAGGGTGATCAGTTCCCCCTCAAAATACCGATGGATCTTTATCTTAAGGAAGTCAAGGAATTCGAATTTGCTTTGACGGGGCGCTTGCTGCTTCGGAAAGGTGATAAGCCTCGATCAACCATGGAACTTAAACTGGAGCTTCAGGACTTATGGAGTTTAACCTCTCATTGGCAACTCATTCCGTTGGGAAAAGGTTATTTTACGCTCCGATTTACTTCGGCAGCGGACTTTACGATAGCAAAGGTGAAAATGGTTTGGGAGCTCTCAAAGGGGCATCTCCGACTCCGTAAATGGACCCGAAATTTTGATCATTTTAAAGAGAACTCCCCTTTGGCGAATGTTTGGGTTCGCATACACTATCTGCCAATTGAGTATTGGAATCCACAGGTGATCTCCGGGATTGGACGGTTTTTGGGTCATCCTTTGAAGATTGATAGAGCGACAGTGGGGCGTGAATTTGGGCAATTTGCAGGCATACTAGTTGAAATGGATATGTCTCACAATCCCCCTTCTTCTCTTCTGATTGACCGCGGGGATATTTCATTTTACGTTGAATTTATCTTCAAAAATTTACCGCTCTACTGTGATAGTTGCAAAATAACTGGTCATGCACAGGATACGTGTCGGAAAAAAAGACGTGTAGAGCCGGCTTCTAAGATCGACTCTACGACTGTTGAAGGCGTGCCTGAACTACCAGATCCGAAGACACTGCCTGACAAGTGGCAGGTTGTTGAGAGGGGAAAAAAGCATGTGGCTTCAACGGATCTGGCCGCCGGGGCGCAACAGCGATCTCCGGGGAACTCCTTTGCTCTTCTTTCGACGGAAGAGCAAGAAATACAACAAGAGCAGCAACAACTCCAGGTTGTTTCGGCGGTTCAGGAGCTGCGGCCTCATAGTCCTGATTTGCCAGCTGCAGCGACGGCTCCGGATGACAAGGGGGATGATATTCAGCAGGCTGGGAGCGATGTGGAGGTGGACGAGGAGATTCAGGTTGAGATGCCGGATGAAAGCGCAGCTGAGGTTGCTTTGGGGAACGACCTGACTTCCTCAAATTTGGACCGTAAGGCTTCGGTTCTTGAGACAAGCAGCGGGAATGAAGATGCACTTGCAGCAGCGGGAATCACTTCTTATGATGGCAAGGTTTCGAACACTTCTACGACGGATGATTTTGCTAGTCGTCTAGGTAGGTTAGAGGAGCAAGTTAACCAGGGCATGCAAATGCTCGCTGAAAATGTGACGCCTAAGAGACGGGGCCGTCCTCCGAAGGGGATGGAACGTCCACGTGTTCCACAAAGTTCAGAAGATACTATAAAAAATCGCCTCAGGAACGCAGTGGAAATGGGCTATAAGCCGAGAGACTTTGTCATTGATCATGGCAGAAGTGCTAGTATGCAGGTTATGAATAATATCGCCAACGGTAGATGGGCAGATGAAATGGAGTTGCAAGAGCAGCACGCAAATATGGATTTTCCTTTTTACTAGTTAGTTGTGTGTTTAGGGTGTTGAAGCCTTTCTGGCTTGTGAGTTCTTTTTCGTTGTTTTCTTGATCTCTTTTTTGAGTCCCGATCTCCTAGTCTGCGTCTTTGTGCTTTCATGAGATCATTTTTTCTTTTCCTTTTATATAAAACCGCATTTTAATTAATCATGAAAGAATAAATAAATAAATTGTTAAAAGTCCATATAAAATCATAAATCTTGATCAATGTTAATATTTTAATAATTTTATTTAGGTTTACTAAATGTCATATATACATTAACTGAAGATTTTATGATCATTTTAGACAAAAATATGTGATTACATGTTTCACTAAATATACAGGTAACTAATTTATTTATTTATTTTTTATTTTTTATTTTTTTTATCATCTACGGGTAACTAAATATTGTATATACATTAACTTAACATTTTATGATGATTTTAGACAAAAATATGTTGTTACATATTTCATTAAATAAACATGAAATATTGATTATATAAGCTAGTGTTAAGCTACAATTTTATTTTAAATAAGAATTATACGGTAAAAACTATGAAAATGTGATAAATTGTATCAATAGAAAAAGTTATAACAAAAAAATTATTTGTATAATTTAGAGTAGACGAAATGAATAAAAAAATATAAAATAAAAAATTATTTCTAAAAATAGCAAGGTGATGTTTGGTGGGAAAATATAACTTTCTATTTTTGAAAGTGGCCGTGCTTTTATATATATATATATATATATATTGATTAGCTTCATTTGAAAATCTCAGGAGCGAGAGAGTTTTGCACGCCTCTCTCTCTTTCTTCTACCGTCGCCGTAGCTTGAGGCCGGCGAGGGCCCGGCACGAGACGCCTTTAGCCGGCGAGCTCGTTGCCGTCTGGAGCCGCTGCTGCTCGCTCGGAGTTGCTGCCGCCTTCTGGAGCGGCTGTCATCGTCTGGAGCCGCCGTTTGACGTCGCCGAGGCAACGCCGCCGACGGATCTGCTACTGCTTCGCCTGAGGTCGACGGATCTGACCTCCGGCAGCCCACCTCACTTGAAGCCACCGCCATTACCAGCTGGAGCTCCGGCAGCCTGAAGTCGAGATTGCCGCCCTGAGAAGCCGCCTGCTGCCCGGATCGATTGGCTCTGCTGCAGAGCAGATCTCGGACGTGAGCAGCCTTCTTGAGCTGGTAAAGGGACCAGATCTCGGCCACTCTCCAGCCCACCGACGCTGCAACAGGCCACCGACCTTCTTCGCCCACCCAGCTCCGGCGCCGAGTTTCCGATGGTTTCGACGGAAGAGGTCTCCGGCAATGTTTCTCCACGAACATCGGGCGCGTCTCCCCAGCAGCGTCCCCCGACTGTTCTTTCTCCCCAGAAGTTCCCTCATCCTGCTGCTCTGCGTGAGGCTGAAGGCTCCAGCGCCGATTTTCGGGTTGCTGCGCCGATTGCTTCCGCTCCGACAGCAGACAGAGGAGCCCTCAATCTCCCCTCGGTTTCTGCAAATTTTGAACAACATTTGAAACCCTCGAATGGGGTTTCTAAGCAAAACTTTCAAGTTAATCTAAGGAGCACGGTGGATTTCCCTGCTGCACCTGTTTCTGTGAATTCGACTGAACAACAGAACGTTTCATACGCTAGGATTACTGCCCCTCCAACGGTTCGACAGCCGGATTTACCAGCGCATAATTTTCGTGCCCTCCGTCCGGTTAGGCATGGTGATCAGGGTACTCTTGTTATACCACGTGATATTCAGGATTCTCAATTGAAGAAGTTTAAGCATGCTCTTATAGGCAGACTTTTGTTAAATAAAGGCGATAAGCCGAGGCAATCTCGTGAGTTAAAGGCGGAACTTCAATTGCTTTGGAAAATTTCTTCTCCCTGGCACTTGATGCCGATGGGAAAGGGTTACTATACTCTTAGATTTCAGTCGAAAGAGGATAAAGCCACTGCCAAGGCTAATCTTTTATGGAATTTATCTGTTGGATCGCTTCGTTTACGTGATTGGGTACGTTACTTTAATCCCTACAAGGAATCTTCTTCTCTCGCTCAGATGTGGGTTCGGATTTATTATTTGCCTGTGGAGTTTTGGCATCCTGAAGTTATTTCGGGTATTGGAAGTTGGCTTGGACAGCCGTTGAAAATTGATGGAAATTCTATGACTGAAGATGTAGGACACTTTGTGCGTATGTTGGTTGAAATTGATTTGGCACAGCCTTTGCCGCTGACGCTTAATATTGATGGAGGGGACCACGAGTTTTCGGTGGAGTTCAGTTATGAATATATACCTATTTTTTGTCATCGATGCAAGATTACGGGCCATTCGGTGGAGAAATGTCGCAAGGGTGACAAATCACAGGGAAAGACAACAGATGAGGTGGAAAAGAGGGACAACGGATCAGAATGGCACGCTATCGGGAAGGCGGTGGTACAAGCTTCGGTGTTGCATAACACTGAGGCTTTGGAAGCGGTTGATAATAATGATTCCTCGGATCATTTGCAAGTTACATCTGTTAAAGCTGTTGAGGTGAAGTCTGCTCTGACGGAGCGTACTCAAGTGAAGCAGACCACGGGAGAACAGAAGTCTGGGAATTCCTTTGCCCCTTTGGTGACGGCGGAGCAATCAAGCGAGATGGCTGACCATACAGTTTACAGGCCGGATACGGCTGTTTTGAAGCAGATTATTCAGCCAGCTAATAGTGACGAGGAGGTGGACGAGGATCTTGAGATGGAGACCCCGTCTGGGAAGAATGTTAAAGACTCTCCTACTCCAGATTTTGCAAGTCGTATTAATCGGTTAGAGGAGCAGGTTAGCCAGGGAATGCAATTACTTGTTGATCAAGCACCACCTAAACGACGGGGACGTCCTCCAAAGGGTATGGAGCGTCCGCGCGTCCCACAACCTTTGGAAGATAGCATAAAGAATCGACTCCGTCATGCGGAGGATATGGGCTATAAGCCGAGGGAGTTTGTTATCGATAATAGCAGAAGTGCTAGTATCTGTGTTATGAATAATATCTCCAAAGGACGTTGGTCGGATGAAATGGAGATGGACGACTTCTGCAACAACATGGATCATTCTTGAGATTGAGTTTCTGTACGCTGAAGTTTTTTTGCTTCTTGCGTTTCCTCTTTTTGTTTTTTTTCTTTCTTTTGACGAGCTCCTTCTTGAGCCTCGGTCCTGCTCCTAGTTTGCGTCCTTGTGCTTTCAGTGGTTTTTCCTTTTTCTTTTTAATAAAACTTCAATTTAATAATATTGATTAGCTTCATTCAGTTCTTTCTGTCTAATTCATATTCTTGTCTTTTAATTATTTCAATAAATTTAAAACTGTATAAAAGCTCAATAAAAATCTCTCTTTTGCAACATGGGGCCAATACTAAAAGTTGTGTTGTTTAGGAGGATAAAAATGCTATTTTATTCTTCACGTAGGAAATTAATGTGATTGGGTGACGTTGTAATAATTGGCAGTTTGGATTTGTGAAGTAGTGATTTTGATTGAGTAGCTATTACCTGCTTGATCTGATGATTAACTGCTTAACACGGTTGGTCGCATTTTTACCTGGGATCCTATAATTAATAATCTTATATTGTATTTTTTTGGTATCCTAGGAAGTGGGTTATGAACTTATGAGCATGGCTTTTAGTTTTGGTATCCAAGCTAAGATTTTTAGACTTGTTTGGCTGAAGTTGGATACTTGCATTACTTATATGTGGGGATTCAACTATTTGGTTTCAGGTTTTAAGTTTCTATTTACTCAAAATTCACATCCCCTTTGTGATTTCACATTAAAGAGCAGGCCACAGTCCATTTAGAGGGATGATCAACAAGTGACATACCTGTTGGAGTGGGACTTGTTTTTACAAGATTAATGCTCAAAGGATCAAACTAGCCTGGATTAAGTACTACTCCCTCCGTCCACGAAAACTGCCATTGTGAGTGTCCATCAAAAGTATGATACTTTTCTTTTTAAAATATGGCTCCACATCTTTTGCTTAAATTTTATCCTTGCAAACACTATTTATTTTAAAAAAAACCACCTCAAATTCAATCTCAACCATACATCTCATAAAATGGTGGGACTCTTTTTCCACTACATACAGATCATCATTAATTTTATTAAAATCTGTACCCATCAAAAGTGCTATACTTTTGGTGGACTGAGAGAGTAATAAAGAAAGAGGGAAGCTAACATTATGTAGACACACCTGACTAGCAATAGTTTGGAATCATTTGTCTTGATTATTAAAGCTATGTCCTAATGTATATACTTCCTTTCTCACTCTTCAAAATAAACTTAGAGCAACTCCAATGCTTGTGTCTTAGAGGGATGTCTTAGGAGTGAGCCCCACCTAAGACACACCCATCTCCAATGCATTGTGTCTTAGGTGGGTGCTTAGATCTCCATTTCCACAAAATTTATATTTCTACACTTTTATTTTTAAAATTCAAATTTTATTAAAATTAAAATTCAACATTACAATAATTTAAATACAATAATAATAAAAAAATTACAATAATTTTCTAGGGCTCAATCGGACCAAAACGAGACCAAATGTGCTCCTTCAAGTCCAATTTTAAAATAAAATCCCCAATTCTACACTTTAATTTTAAAATTTCAAATTTTTATTAAAAATAAAATTCAAACATTACAATAAAAAAATATTACATAATTTAAATAATAAAAAAATACATAAAGAAAATATAGGATTTTAAAAATTGAAATATTCAATATAAAATTAGGATTTTAAAAGAAAAAAAAAACAAAAATTAAAATTAAAATCAAAATCAAAAAAGAAAATTTTAAAAGCCCTACCCCACCCAGCCGACATCCCCTCTTCTTCCCCAACCCACCCTCTTTTTTTCTCATCTTTCCCCCATAGTTGCACTGCTTCGTTTCCTTTCTTTCTTTTTTTCGCACTCTTCATTTTTTTTTATTAAATCGGCGCGTGTAGCACACGATTTCGCCAAAATCTGCCAACGACCCGCGTCTTGCCTTCGACGCCGCCTGGCATCACGCCGCGTCTCCAGTGCGGCAGCTCCCTCTTCACACGCGTCGACCCAGCACTCGACACGAGCGCTGGAGATGCTCTTATAGTTTATCTTTCTTTACAATGTATTTCAAACATATAAGATTCGAAATTAAGGCACAAAATTATATTCTATATTTATATAAAATTGATATCAACTCAATGATCATATTTATAAATATAATAAATAATTAATTTTAACTTAATATATTTGAGCTGAATATTGAAAAAAAATCACAATAATAAAAATTAATATTATGAAAAGGTAAAAAAGAATAAGTTTAAAAATGAAAATAAAATAAAAGAGAATTGAAAAATAAATTTATTGAAAAAAAGATGAGAGATGAGAGAGATTTTTTTAAATTAATCTTTATATATATATATATATATATATATATATATAACTTTTACATTTTGAATCAAATATTTACATAAAATATACATCAAATTAAAACTCTTATCGTGATCTTTAATTTGATATACATATTAAAAAATTTATAATTAATTGAATTTCAAAATTTAGATAGAAATAAAACCAAAAAAAGAAGATAAATAAAAATAAAGTAAAAATAAAAAATATAATTTATAAATAAACCTTCAATTTTATTATAACTACAAAATTGTCACTTAATTTTGAAATCGAAATTGATTTCAAATTTAAATCTTAACTTTTTAATATAATATAAATTGTGTTTTATGGCCATATATGCATTAACTTTCGATGACCACCATATATATATATATATATATATATATATATATATATATATAGGAGGGCTAGAATAAAAACACTCTTAAGTATATAAAATATAAATGATTTTCAGCCCTTAGATCATCAAGATCTACGGTTGATTCGTAATCCTTTTGGATGAATTCGTGGTCATGGGTTCGAATCCCAAAGGTAGCAAAAATTTATTTTTCACAATTCGTAACCATGTTGGATGAATTCGTAACCCTGTTGGATAAAATTCGTACATTAAAAAACGTTTATATTTATATTTTAAAAGTGTTTTTACTGTAGCCCTCCCCTATATATATATATATATATATATATATATATATATAGGGTTGGGTTCCGATAGTATTCAAGCTTATAATAGATCCGTAGATCCAAATCTAGACCACACATTTATGACATGTGGCGCATCAAGATGGTGACACGTGGCAAGGCATTTCAAGGCAAAATCTGGAGATGAGTAAAATTGGAATCTAATTTTCGAAAAAAAAAAATTAGATTTTCTCAAAATATGTATATTTTAGATGCATAAAGTTTCATACGAGAATGCACGAACTTTCATATAAAAATGCATAAAGTTTCATATAAAAATGCATAAGATTTCACCCCACCCCTGAACACCACCCCCACCCACCCCCTCCACCCAAAAAATATAATTTTTTTTTTATTTTTTTTTAAAACTGATTTTCTGACCACTGACCCACCCCTACCCCCACCCTCCCACCAATTTTTTTTCTTTCTCAAAAACTGATTTTCTGACCACTGACCCCCCCCCCACCCATCCACCCCACCCCCCCCCCCCAAAATTTTTTTTTTTTTTTGAAAAATTGATTTTTACATGCATAAAAAAATTACATATTTTACATGCATATACTTTCGCACAGAAATGCATATACTTTCACACAAAAATGCATTACATTTTTTGAAAAAATATAATTTTTTTTGGACTGGAGGGTGGGAGGGGGGTCAGCGGTCCGAAAATCAGTTTTTGATTAAAAAAAAATTGGGGGGGTGGGGTCAGTGGTCGGAAAATCAGTTTTTTTTTTAAAAAAAAATGGGTGGGGGGGGGGGGTGGGGCAGGGGTGGGGTGGCGAAAATACCAGATTTATTAAAATGAAATGCATTTTTTGTATAATTTAATGCATTTTTATGTAAAATCTTTATGCACTTTTGTTTGATTTTATATGCATGTGAAACATGACTATTTTGGGGGGTGGTAATGGGGAGGGTTGGGGGGTGGTGTGGGGTGGGTTGGGGGTGGTGCGCGGTGGGGTGGTGAAAAATACCAAAATTGTAAAAATCAAATGCATTTTTATGTTCAAAGTCATGCATTTCATGTGAAAACTTTATGCATCTTTGTGTGAAACTATATGCATCTAAAATATATCTATTTTGAGAAAATCTAAAAAAGATATATATTTTTTTAATTATTAAATCCGAAAATTACATTCCAATTTTACCCCTCTCCAGATTTTGCCTTGAAATGTTTGGAAACTCTTTGCCACGTGTCACCATCTTGATGCGCCACATGTCATAAATGTGTGATCAAGATTTGGACCTACGGATCTATTATAAGCATTGAATACTACATGATCTCATTCATATATATATATATATATATATATATATAGGGGAGGGCTACAGTAAAAATACTTCTTAAAATATAAATATCAACGCTTTTTAATGTACGAATTTTATCCAACAGGGTTACGAATTCATCCAACATGATTACGAATTGTGAAAAATAAAGTTTTGCTACCTTTGGGATTCGAACCCAGGACCACGAATTCATCCAAAAGGGTTACGAATCAACCGTAGATCTTGATGATCTAAGGGCTGAAAATCATTTATATTTTATACACTTAAGAGTGTTTTTATTCTAGCCCTCCCCTATATATATATATATATATATATATAGGGAGAAGATCCATAGAGAATGCTAAGTATTTTGAGAAAGAAGAATTAATCCTAGCCCTTAGATTTAGTGAATCTGACGGTACATATCAATTCTTTTTAGTTTCATCCGTTTAGTGTAGTAAGGTTAATTAAGTAATATTGTTTTTGTATGTAACCGACTTTCATAGATTTAGGTTGACCGAATCTCACTTATTTTTGGATATAGTTTTCAAGATTTCATTCATTAATTTTATATTATTTATTTTTTAATTATTCCTATATATTTTTTATATGTAACCGTTTTTTTATGTTTTATGTTACCCTTAAACTCGAGAATAGCAAAGTCTGTAAAGTTTGTAAAGCTTTTAATTTTCTTGTCCTTGACAATGGAAGAAGGTAATGATTTTCTTAATTTTTTTAATTATTGGATGTAGTCGTGTGTTGTTGTTTTTTATTTTTATACATTTTATTGTTATTGTTTGTTTTGTATTGTGATTACTAAACAGAATAGGTTAAGTTTTGAACAAAGGATAAATTAACATATTCGTTTAAGTTTTGACAGATTTATGTGTTTTTCAGATGTTGTCGTTTGTTTATAGGAATTGAAGTTTTGTTCAGTTTTGTTGATATTTTTTTGTGATAAAAACTTTTTTTTTATCATTTAGTTAATTAAATAGTTGGTTAATGTTGTGTAATTTTTTTTTTCAATTTATGATATATTTATGGAATTTAATCATATTAGTTTTATTTGTCGAATTGAAGTGTTGTTTGATTTTTTTTGTATGTATTGATTGAATTGAAATATTTGCTGTGATTTTTGCGTTCTGATCTTTTTTTTTTATTTGGTATTTTTTTATGTTTATTTGTTTTTTTGTGTGTGTTATTTGACAGAAATTGATGCTGGGGCTGATTATGGTGAACCTTTTGATTTATGTTTTCCGGTGTGTCCTGACAACATCAAACCTTATGTAGGGCAGTTTTTCAACACATTGGAAGAATCCCATCCATTCGTTGAATAATTCGTTCACTGCTGTCCTTTCGAATACATCAATTTTTTTAGCACCTTTTGGAAAGCCGAATACCCGGTAGACATCATCCTCTTCAATCTTCACCTTGCATGTTCCATCTATTTCAAGTACTCCACTTCGAGAATCATACCTGTCTAATACCCAATACGCCAATTTTGAAGGCACATCTTTTATTGTGAGTTGCAATATCTTTCCAAATCCTATTGCTTCAATGGCTCTGCGCTGTGCATCATTCAACTCACGCAGCTTCTTGTAGAAGGCAGCCGGCGTGCTTCGAGTGTTGAGTTTTGGGTATTTTTCGTCATCCTCATTGTTCCCTTCTTCGCTGTTTCCATTTGCTTCTTCATTTTTGTCATCATAAACTTTACGCAGGCATCTTCTCTTGCATTTCACACCTTTTGGATTTTTTTGCCGACGACGTTTCTTTTTAACATTCTCTTCATCCTTCTCTCCGGATGTTGATGCTATACTCCTGTCAACAGTTTTCTTTTTTTTCTTGGTACTGCATTTCTTTGTACTATCATCTTTTTTGCCTCCATGTGAAAGAAGTGGGGGACTATCCATGAAATCTGTTTTGAAAAAGCAATGATATTGGTTAAGCAATTACAGAATGAGAAGTAATTTATCTATAATAGTATTTATGCATTTCGAACATATCAAACAATATATCGAATAATTGGATAATATTTTTGAATATGGTTCTTTTTTATATTATTATGAAAAAAACGAAGTATACTATTAATTTTTCGAATACAGGTGAACAAATATTTGAATAATGTCATTTTATGTTGTCAAATGCAATAAGAAGTAATTTATATAAAATAGTATTTATGCATTTCGAATATATCAAACAATATATCGAATAATTGTATAATATTTTTGAATATGGTTCTTTTTTATGTTATTATCAAAAAAACGAAGCATACTATTAATTTTTCGAATACAGGTGAACAAATATTTGAATAATGTCATTTTATGTCGTCAAATGCAATAAGAAGTAATTTATAAAAAATAGTATTTATGCATTTCGAATATATCAAACAATATATCGAATAATTGGATAATATTTTTGAATATAGTGATTTTACATGTTATTATGATAAAAACGAATTATACTATTTATTTTTTGAATACAGGTGAATAAAAATTTGAATAATGTCATTTTATGTTGAATATAGAGGTGAAGCATATTATTTACCGTCATCTTCATTTGGTTCTCTTGTATCCATTGCTGTTTTTTTCTTCTTATTGTTTCCATGAACTGCAAAACATAATTCATAATAAATGAACTTTTTTTTAGGTAAATAATAATATTAAATGATGCCTCATCATTCGAATGAAGTCAATACCTTGTAAAATTTTCTGCTTCCCCTTCTTTGTTGTCATCTGTGCAGCAACACCATTTCAGATTGCGTTTTTTTGTTTATGCACAAAAATAAATATGGGTTAGTTATAAGATAATTTCGAATACAGTAGAATTTTTTATTGTTTAATTTTTTGGCTTTTCGAATACAGTAGAATTTGGACTCTAAATTTTTTTGGCTTTTCGAATACAGTAGAATACAATATGGGTTGGTGTGCATCTTCACGAAAAATAGAAAAAGGGGAATACTATATTATTAATTTTGATTCTTCCATTAGAAATCTAACTGGGACCCTTATTATGCTATTGTAAATTCAGTAAAGCAACAACAACAAAAGAAAACATTGGTGATGGGGGGACCATCTTTACAAAAAATACAAAAGGGGCAATACTGTATTAAAAATTTCGAAACTTTCATTAGGAATCTAACTATCGCCGTTTTTAATCTACTGTAAATTTAATAAAGCAACTACGACATAAAAGGCATTTCTTGTTTCTACTAGGATTCTCAACTAAGTTTCGAATTACAAAGCAAGAGTGAGTAAATCCTAATCCATTTTTTTTTGTTAAAAACCTTATATTTTACAGATCTATAAACTACAGAACATTTTAAATGTTGTTGGTTCTTTAATTTATTCGAAACATTAAAGATTCTGCAAGTATATAAAAACTGAACTCACCTTGTTCGATTTTTTTTTCTCTGCAACAATGACTTGGTTCTTCAATTTTTCTTCGATTCTTCAAGCTAAATGGAATGGTGGTTTTGATTTTGATATTTTGTTCCAGTTTTTTCTATCCTAATTTCTCGATAGTATCAATGGAGAGTGGAGGCGTGTTTACCGGGATTGTGTAGAATCTTCTATATTTACTGGTGGAGTAAAATTCCATTTAACCCCTTTAGTTTGTAAATCAGCAGATCCGCGGAGGCGTGTACAATGACTTTAGTTTTTTTTTTTATTCGAGACATTCTATCATCCGTTGGATCAATTAGATCTAACGCTTAGAGACAATTCTTCATTCTCTATTACTGTAAAATTCTTCGCCGATCCGTCCCCTATATATATATATATATATATATATATATATAGATAAATTACATAAGTAAATAAAAAAAATTAAAGATCATATAACGATGGACTCAAATTAAATTTTAATTTTTAAACATTAATCACCTATCGTTAGACCAACACACGTACATACGACCACCCTGTTATTTATCATAAAAAGTTATCACATTTCATATCCACTAAAATCTATCCCTCACATCAGTGATTAGGGTGCCTCCAACGGCAGTTTCTTCCAGTTTTTAACTTTGGAAATTAGCATTGGAGAGTGTAAAAACTGGTTTCTAAAATTTGAGCAAAAAACTGGTTTCGAACTGGAAGCTAGTTTATACTGACAAAGTGGGGCCCTATTTCACCTTTATTGCTTATGGTTTCAGCTGAAATTCAAGTGATTCAGTCGAAATTCAAGTGATGTGGGTCCTATTTTTTTGTTTGCACCCATTTCTCACTTCCTATTTCAATTTAAAGTATGGAAAGAGTATTTCAATTTTATGGAACGGCTATTTTAATTACTGAAACAACGACAATTTTTTTTTATCATTGTAACGGAAATATTTTTCTAACGTCTTGATTCTTAAAATTTTCTATATATAATCATTTCATTCTTTCATTTCCATACAACTCTCCAATACTTCATTTTTTTTTGTTATCTTGTTCACTTCATTTTCACAAGTAAAATGACGGATTCTAGCTCCCAAAATTCTGATTCTAGTAATTCAAGCTCCCAAAATATTCAAGGTTCCTATTTTCCAACTTCACAATACCATCACATGATTTGACACAACATATTTGGGCACAAATCAATGCCGCAGATGGCTAGAATTAAGTAATATTTTAGTTTGAATTATTATGTTTATGTAGTTTCAATTAATGTAATTATAATTTATGCAATGTAATTTTAATTTTAGCAATGTAATATGAATTTTATTAATGTAATTTTAATTATTATTTAGAATTTTAAATTTAATTTATTTTATTAAATTAGATAATTAATATATATATAAATTAATTTAAAATTAAAATATATAAATAATAATGCTTTCCTAAATTAATTGGGATATATATATATATAAAGGGAGTGTGTATAATGGTGGGACCCTGAAAAAGTAAGAAACTGGTTTATTGTTGGAAGAGATGTGAGAGAAAAAAGTAGGTGGGTTTCTAAAGCTGATGTGGCATTGATGTGGCAATTTTAAAAACTAAAAACTGGCTTATGGTTGGAGGCACCCTTAGTGTTGAATATTTTGTTATATAATGACAAACTTTGAATCCAAAGACTCAGTATCATTTTTTTATTTTTTATTTTTTGAAGCAAAAGATTCAGCATATAAAAATAAGAGCACAATGACTAATCCTTGGAGGTAAGAAAAGTGCGATGAATGAAATCCCTTTTAAAAAAGTCAAATGCATTTTGCCTAAAAACAGAATAAATCGAACAATTAGGGTTCCTACCCTTTAAATATTAATAATAATAATAATAAAAACAGAATAATTTGCTTGGGGAAACTTCATAATCGTTTTCTGGAATTGTATGATAATTGATAAACCCACAAATTTGTGGTGCCTACGTTTCCGAATCCAGTGCTAAAGAAAAAGGGGAGAAACCCAAATTCCTGTATAGTTATAGAGACAGTTTCCAGTTTGCTCGCTCTACAGTCACGGAGAAGGAGGGAGGCCTTCCCGTGCAACTCGTAATTTATTCTTCTCTCTTTCTTTCTTGTGTTATTTTTGCGTTTATTCGTCTCTCAACAGCCAACCTTCTACTCCTTGAAAGGAAAAAAAATCTCTCTTTTGCAACATGGGCCCTAATACTAAAAGTTTTCTGTTGTTTAACTTTTGGATTTTTTATTCTTTCGCTAGGAGGATAAAAATGCTATTTGGTTCTTCACGTAGGAAGTTGATTGTGGGTGTTCTTGAAAATAGCCAATTTGGAAATTAATGTGATGGGGTTAAAGGATTCAAGTTGTAATAATTGGCAGTTTGGCTTTGTGAAGTGGTGATTTTGATGTACCTGTTACCTGCTTGATCTGGTGATTAACTGCTTAACACGGTTGGTTGGTTGCATTTTTTCCTGGGATCCTATAATTTTTTTTTCCATGTTTGGGTATCCTAGGAAGTGGGTTATGAACTTATGAGCTTGGCCTTTTAGTTTTAGATCTTTGATGTGCATATATAGAACAAGGCCAAGCTAAGATTTTTTGATGTGTTTGGCTGAAGTTGGATACTTGCATTACTTCTGGGGTATCTTTTAGATAATTTATATGTGGGGATTCAACTATTTGGTTTCAGGTTTTAAGTCTCTATTTAGTCAAAATTCCCATCCCTTTTGTGATTTCACTTTCTATCCAATTCCAATGGATAGGTACAATAAAGAGCAGGCCACGGTCCATTTAGAGGGATGATCAAGTGTACCGGCCATATTTTGTCTACTTCTTTAACTCCTGTTCCTTCTCTTGTCCTGAAAAACCATGGCAGATTGTTTTCCAACTTAAATTATACAAATTTGACCAAATCAAGGAAATTGCATCGCTACGTTCAGAAGTGCCAGTTTCACAAGGAGAGCATTATGGTGGCCACCCGCTATCCTCCGCCTTGGTTCAGGTGAGTGATACATCCATTTTCATATCTTGAGATTATTTTCTTAATATGGTGGTCTTTTGGCTGGATTATCTTTTAATTTTTGTACTCTGATATACAGTATTGCTCCAATGATGGACTTAACGGACAACCACTATAGAACTTTGGCTCGTATCATATCCAAAGAGGCTTGGCTGTATTCAGAAATGATTGCTGCAGAAACTATTGTTTTTCAGAAGGGGAATTTGGTAATTGCTTCTTGCACTGTCTTTCTATTCGTTCTCTTAAAGAAAAGATGCACTGCTATGATCCAAATATTGCAATTTTTGCAAGAACAATCCGAGTTTATTGTGACATACCTGTTGGAGTGGGATTTTTTTTTACAAGATTAATGCTGAAAGTATCAAATTAGCCTGGATTCAGTAATAAAGAGGGAAGCTAACATTATATAGACGGAACACCTGACTAGCAATCCTTTGGAATCTTTTATCTTGATTATTAAAGCTATGTCCTAATGTATATACTTTCCCTTTCTCACTTTTCAAAATAAACTTATTGTTTATCTTTCTTCACAATGTAATGTATTTTAAAACATAGTATAAGATTCAAAATTAAGGCACAAAATTATATCAACATGGTTTAAAATTCTCCAATTAAACGCAGATAAATTCATGCAGCACATTCCTAATTATCATAATTAAATTTATGGGAAGTTCTCGCAATCTTAGCAAATGCTATTTCTTTGTGGATGTTTCTGAACAGGATTAGGTTATGACTTATGAGATTTACATTAAAAAGAAAGATGTGATGTTGTTGCTTCTGATAAAAACAATTAAGGAGGAGAGTGAGAATATTACAGCATGCATATGCATGAAAAAAACACCTTAAGTCTACAATGACAGATATACTTCTAGTATTGTTTCATCAATCAACTGTTTCTTAGACGGTGTATTTCTGCATTCGTATCTGTTAGCTGAGAATGTGCTTGTAGTATCATGCCCTGTAACTTACCTTACAGTTGCTAATCCTGACCTTGGTAGAAATTGTGACCTATAAATTCTGAGTCTATATATTTGAAGTTGGCACATACCTTAAATGATGGTTATGCTCCTGGTAGGTTTTCCAGGCACCTGATTGACTTATTTGAATGTAGTCATACATGTTTCATAAGAAAAATCTCTGTGCGCACGCAGGCAATTGTGCATGCTATAATGATTTCTTTTTAAATACAGTAATATTCTTAATTGTTATGATGTCTGACATGCGTTTTCCTAAATACATTTCTTCCATTAATATATGATCCTCTTTAACCTGGTAAGTGGTGAATTTGTATTACTCAGTTTGGAATATAATTGATTTCATAGGCATCTATGGCATTTCTTGTTGTCACTTGTCTCATGATATGTATTTTCTCAATGGTTACCAGGATAGATTCTTGGCATTTGGTCCAGAGCAACATCCTATAGTGCTTCAAATTGGGGGAAACGATTTGGAAAACATTGCTAAAGCAACTCAACTTGCAAATCCTTATGGCTATGATGAAATTAATTTCAAGTTTGTTCTTTTATATAGGCAGATACCTTTGATTTCACTCTAACTTTTGCTAATTTAAATACTCAAGTAAGACATTTTTGACAGCTGTGGTTGTCCAAGTCCAAAGGTTGCTGGAAAAGGTTGTTTCGGGGTGCGTCTAATGCTTGATCCAAAGGTGTGTGCAATGGTGCCTTACTAATTTTTAGATAGTACTTAATAGGTAATACAGAAAGATATCTAACCTTACCATATTGTCTTTTACAAGGGAAGTTTGTTGCTGATGCCATGTCAGTAATTTCTGCAAATACAAATGTTCCTGTTAGTGTCAAATGCAGAATTGGTGTCGATGACCATGATTCATATAATGAACTCTGTAAGTGCTTCCATTTTCTTAGAGTTGTATAGTTTTCTTCTTTTGAAGCTATTCTACTTGCACATCCAAAACAACATATGAGTTTCTCTTATTTCTTGCATTGCAATTGTTTGGTGACTCACTACACGTATGTTAAGTTGTTTGTACCAATTATTGTGATTGCTGGCTGTATGTGGATATGCTCTGACTGGGTCTTTTCCTCTGTAATGAGCAACCTTTTCATTTCTCTGCAGGTGATTTCATATATAAGGTCTCATCTCAATCACCAACGAGGCATTTCATAATACACTCCAGGAAGGCACTACTTAATGGAATCAGCCCCAGAGAAAATAGATCAATTCCACCCTTAAAGTACACATTGTTTAAATTTGTATTTACTATTTATTATTATGTGTTGTTACGTAGCATCAGTTAGTTTCTTATCATATTGCTATGCTCTGTTTCAACTTTTTCCAGATATGAATTCTTCTATGCTCTTCTGCGTGATTTTCCTGATTTGCGGTTCACCATCAATGGTGGCATAAACACTATCGATGAGGTAATTTCAAGTCTAACATGTGTTGGAAATGAGTCAGAAGCTTAGGATTCTTATTTAATTTTGAAGAAGAGTTGTTCTAGAAGACTTGATTTTTCATCCCAAGTGCACAAAGCACCTTCGGAATTATTCTTCTTTAAATCACTGTTTAGGTTTTACCCTCATTTTCTTTTTCAGAATCTTGTTGGCTGTTCTTTTTTTCTTTTTATTTGTTTGGTAGAGGCTGGCTAGGTCATTTGACTCATAGAGACATAGTTGATGATTGGTCACTGAGAGTACTTTGAGCTTTATGAAATGAAATGAGCTAAATACTTCAGAACCTCTTGGATTGTTTAACCGAGAAAATAATTCACCCTTCCAGTATCCTCATATTTTGTATTTAAAAAATTAGGTAAATGCAGCTCTGAGGGAAGGAGCCCATGGAGTTATGGTTGGACGTGCAGCTTATCATAAGTATGTACTATATGATCTCTTCATTTCATCATATGCTGTTTCCACAATAACTACCTGTGAGTTTGTCTTTACGTTTTACTTGCTTTTACATGGTGACTGAAAACTAAAATAATCTTCTTCCAGTCCATGGAATGTTTTGGGACACGTTGATAGTGCAATATACGGTGCACCTCTTAGCAGTATAACGAGGCGACAGGTTGGTCAGCTATCTTTGATTTTATTGTGGTTGTGGAAATCCTTATTTTCTCAGCAACATCTACATACTTCTATGCAGGTACTTGAAAAGTTCCAGGTTTATGGAGATTCAGTCTTGGAACATACCGAACCCAAACCAAATCTTCGCGAGATTACAAAAGTATGGATGCAATCTTTTTACTTCCATCAAGATTTCTTAACTATTTAGGGGGAGCTAGAGAAGATGTATGTTACTTTGACATTTAAAATTTCCAATAACTGAATTGTACGTGCAGCCTTTGCTTGGTTTTTTCCATTCATCGCCCGGAAATGGTTTGTGGAAGCGCAAAGTTGATGCTGCTCTACACAACTGCACGGTAAGGCTACTGTCTTTTAAAATGCTACATGATGCATTTCTCGTAATTTGGCAGAAACATCACTAAACAAAGAATACTTGTCAATGTTGATAACATGAAAGAAATTTAGGTCAAGATATCTTGACATATATTTTTCTAAACTTGCAGACAATAAAATCATTGTTGGAGGAGACGCTGGCTGCCATCCCGGATTCAGTCTTGGATTCACCTATCACTGAGGCGAGTATTGGTTTTCCAGATGTTTTCTCTGCTGCCAAGAATGTGCTGCCACCCCCGTATTCGGTTAGAGAGGAAGAGCTCTTGTATGCCTAGTCGGACCTCCTTTGGTTTGCAGTCGTTACGTTGAACTGCACAATATTTTTTGTCACACACTAGAGCTAACACAAAGAGAGAGAGCAGATCAGCCCCATGTAGACTGTTTGCTATCAGAGAATTTATTCATACATACTTTTACTAGCATTAGTTGCTTTGTCCACTTGATTTGAGTGGATAATTTGTTTTTGGGAATAGAGTAAAAAACACCACTTATGTTTCAACATAGGATCAAGTAACCCTTCTAAGGTACAGATAATCCCTTAATGTTTGTATTTGCTCACATACTATTACCATTTCTAAATAGCTTTGTGCCGATATTTCTTGTATTTATTTTAGTGGTTATGCACATTTCTCTCTATTTTGGTTTTCCAGATATTTTGATTTGATCATAAAATCTACTACCCAAAATAGATAAAACCAGTAAAATAAATTTTCAGAATAATACTAATATTATAGAGAAAGAAGATCGTAAATATATAATATAATATTAATATAGTAAAATACTGTGGTATTCCATATTTCCATAATTCCATGTGTTGTGACTTGCTGCGCTAAATTCCTCAGTACGAAAGAATAAAAAAACAATTTTAAAGAAAAAACAAACAAATAATTCCGTTGCCGGGACTTGAACCCGGGTCTCTCGGGTGAGAGCCGAGTATCCTAACCAACTAGACTACAACGGATTTTGAATTAGATACGTAATATTTATCTAATTAAACAATTCTTAAGAAATTAAAATTTTGTACTCTTTTCTTCCCATTTTAATATCCCCTAACGCACAAACATGAACTTAATAAATTAATAGTTTATAATAAAACAAAATAGAGAAAGTAATTTTTTTGAGGGTGTATTTATATATATATAAAAAAGGAGAAAAGAGAGAAATATTTTCTTAAGTGAAAATTGAGATAATTATTTGTTGATCACAACAATATTTGGAATAAATAATGAATTATGTGGAGTGTTTGTTATGTATTGATTCTTCATTTTAAAAAGTGACATATTCGAATGAGACGTCTCAGAAAATACATAAATTTTACGCTTAGCAATTTTACCACAATTTCAAATTATGATCGAATTGAAACTGATATAACATATCTCAAATATCTGACATAAATGAAACAACAAAATTTAACAATATAAACTTAATAATTTGGGACTTTTAAAATTATTTCTTATAATAAAAGGAGTATAGTTTGGAATTTATTATAATATTTACCCCGTTAAAAAATGCTGAGGAATGGTATATAAATTGGGTTGTAGTAGTAGGAGCGTGTGGGACATGATATAAACCAAATTCACGTGCGAAAGGAGCAAGATTCTTTGAATGCTCAGCAATTGCCATTAGTTGTTTGTTGATGATACTCTCGACATATTTCAATTCAAATGTGGGGTTCAAATCCAATATGTTTATTGCAAACTCACCATCATCATAATCATATATCCATTTTCATCACCTTCCTACCCATATATTATTCTCCCTCCCTCTGTTCACGAAAGAACTTCATTTTTTTTTTGGACGTGCATAAAAAAACTTTTACCTATTTTTGAACTATAACCCACCACTTATAAAATGTATCTCATTTATCCTTTACTTTTTCTCACTCTCAATACCAATTAAAGCACTTTTTCACCGTTATTAATACACTCAACAACTTTTTCTCCATTCTCAATACATTCAACAATCTTTTTTCTTAAAACTCGTGTCACTCTCTCCTAGAATATTTTTCTAAGAACAGAGAGAGTACATATATACTTATTTGTAAAGTACGGAACTAAGATTTAAAAATATCAGGCCAAATATATTTTTATGTTTAAAATAAATTTATATGAATAAATTTATAGTTTTATAATTACATAATAAATTTTAAAAAAATACAAAATATAATCTAAAATTAACTTTTTTTTGCTCGCTCGAAACTTAACTCACCTCTACTTGTTAATTGCTCGCACATCATTTCATTTGCTCTCGTAGATACTATATACGCATATCATAAATATAATGTAAGATAAAAATCATATTCAAAATTTAATGTTGTAGTAGATTGGAATTGGATGGTAATAAACGATTGAGATTTATTTTCATCCATTCACGCGGATTCATACAGAATGCCGAAAAGGATAAAATTATTTGTAAAAATTAAAAAAAAATGATGCTACAAGGTTTTCACCGTTTTCATACGTATACGTATTGAAGCATAGGAAATTAAAACATATCTACATTTATCGTTATTGATAAATTAATTATTGAACGCACCATAACAAACAAACCAAACTAAATACATATGCCAGTGATTAACTAACATAAATGGTAGAAATAAAATGAATCAAACATACCTCATATATATGGTGGAGTAAGTTGCATCAAACGATACAATTTTTCCAAAAATACATTAATTTTAAGTCTAATTTTAAAATCATTTCTTCCTGCATCCTTGAAACCTCTGACTAACTCCTTCAAAATCCTCAACCAAGACTAACTGTTTAAAACAACACCAGCAAAACAAATGATTGGTAAGAGAAGAGTAAAAAAAAGAAATTAACCACCATCAGAAATGAAAATAAAAATAAAACCTTACAATATATTCACTTAAAACATATATATACAAACCATGAATATTCATCGTTTGCACCTATGCATCAAAGTTGTTTTACTAGCAACGTTAATTTGAGATTAATCCTGACCGTTAATAATGGAAAGTGAAAAAGTTTACATGATGATCAGTTATAATTAATTATTACAATAAAAATAATTTTTATTTGAACCAGTGCTCACATAGATCTCCTACACAATACTATTATAACAAAATCTCATGATAATCTGATTTAATTATTGTGTGGACATGAGCTAATGATTATTTTGACTGGATTAACGAATAAAACCAATTATTGAGCACACAAATTAATATAATGTAAGTGACCCACAAATAATTACTCTAGATAAAGATACTAGTATAATGAAATGGAAGTACAAAGATCCCTGTCTATGATTATTCAAATAGGAATGATTAAGATATGGTATCTTTGAACAAGCCCACTTTACAGACAAAACAAGTAAAAAGGAGAGCTGATATAGCTAAAGAGAGAGTTGGTTACATTACATTTGCAGTTTAATTTGCTGACCTAACCACCAAATAATTGTATCCACATTTATTACACACAATCTGTACATGATAATCATAATCACCTCAAATTTTATATTAATTAATTAATATATATCATCCACTTGTAGTTGCCCATTGATCATCAACTATCCAACTTTGTCTAGGTGCCACTGCTTCATGCACTGGTGCATATTCCTACAATTAATTAACACCATTAATATTTTTGTAATATTAATTAATTTAATAAATGTATATGGAACCTCCAATTTGTTGATCAACTGGTCTGGTGAGTCTGCCAAGACAACTATATTTCTTGCTGAATCCTCAATGAAGCCTTCCTCCACTCCCTTGTCAAACAATGCAAGCAAGCTATTATAGTATCCATCAATATTCAACAATCCCACCTGTTAATTTCAGATAATTAACATTTTAATTAATTCAGCTTATAATTAACTTTAAAATAAAACAAATAGTATATATCATTAATTATTTAACTGGTTTGTCATGAATTCCCAACTGAGACCAAGCAATAATCTCTAACAATTCCTCCATGGTTCCATAACCACCTGAACAAGATCAAGTGGGATTTTAATTTCTTGATAAAAAAAATGCATATAAAGACAATTTGATTTGGTATGCATAAAAATGTAAAGGGAATAAGTTAATTATACCAGGAAGGGCAATGAAAGCATCAGCATTTTTGGCCATTTGTGCCTTTCTTTTATGCATATCTGCCACAATTATTACTTCTCCAACACTTGCTCCAGATATCTGTAACAACAACAAAAAAACATTCATACACACACACACACATATATATATAGCATTTATCATGAGAACTTTACACTAGATGTATAAAGTTACTGTATGTGTTCGCAGTAAAATTTAAAACACATACATACATGCTGCTCTTGATCACTTGATCATTATAACTACTACAAAATAATTAACCATAAACAAATTTTTTTAATATGTACCATTGTTGCATGTCTGAAATTTTTTGTGATGGCTAAGGATGGAAAAACTGTACCTCATGTGCCACTAGAGCTTTAGGAATTATTCTACAGCCAAACAAAAAACTATGTCAACAGATTAAATTAAAAGATGAAGAAATAATTTCAATTTTGCAAGCATAATATAATTACTACTACCCCAAAACATGACAGCCACCATCAAAGACAGTTTTGGAGACCAAGCCCATCAATCCTACACTTCCTCCACCATAAACAAGATCAATCTTCCTTTCAACCTAGTCCAAGATTCAAAGTGATGTAAGAGAAAAGTATTGTGTATATAAGAAAGTGAAAAATTAAAGCTTTAATTGCTATTTAATTAATTAATCAGTACAGTTTAATTAGTACCAGTTGTTTGCCAAGCTGAAGAGCTGCATCAGTGAATGATGGTTTGTTACCTGCTCTACTTCCACAGAAAACACAGATTCTCTTGAACTTTCTTGAGGGCATCATGATACCTTCCATCTTTTGGAGAGAGAGAGAGAGAGAGAGAGAGAGTTTGCAGGAAGGAATAATAGAGAGATATTGTGTATGGAAAAGCAGAAGCAAGGAGGGTTTGGGTATATATATGGGGATAGGGCAAAACCCCTTGAGCCTTTTATCTCCAAACACTACCTTTTGTCTGCTTAAGTACCTCTTTTGTGTTGGAGAAGACCCCAACATTACCCAATAGTGCCCCATTCCCAACTCTCTCTCTTTCTCATCTCTCTCTAGAGCTTATTAGAGAGAGAGAGAGAGAGAGAGAGAGAGAGAGGAGTGAATAATGAAGAGATGTTGAAATGTAGAGAGAAAAGGGGAAGCAAGTTGTTGGCCATCCTATTGGGTAAATCTGACAATCACTTTTACTAGCTTTTATCGTATTGCATTGCTGCCTTCTTCTCATCACTCATCACTACTCCCACTCCATACTTCAACTTTGCATTAACACATTACTAATTAAGCAACTACATATATATTAACTTTTTTCTTAATTACTTATTAATTCTACTTGATCATTACCATATAAATTAACACAAAATCTTGGGTACACCCGAGTGTACCTTACATAGGGGTGAGCAAAACCGGACCAAAACCAACGGACCGGACCGAGCGGATCGGTTTTTTCGGTCCGGATCGGTTTTGGTCCATGTATTGGTCCGGTCCGGTCCTATTTTCTTGGACCGAAAATATTTCGGTTCGGTCCCGGTCTCGGGGAGGCCAAAACCGACGAAAACCGGACCGAACCGAATATATATATTTTAAATATATATTTAATATTTTTATTAATATATTAATATTTTTATTAATTTCTAATATTTTTATTAATATTTTTATTAATTTCTAATGTTTTTATTAATATTTTTATTAATATTATTAATATTTTTATTAATTTTAAATATTTTTAAAATGATCGGTTTTGGACCGAACCGGACCGAGAACCGATGGCGGTTTCGGTCCGGTTTCGGTTCGGTCCTAAGGTTTCAATTGGTCCGGTTCGGTCCAAAAAATATTGAAAATTCGGTCCTCGGTTTTGTCGGTTCGGTCCGGTTCGGTCCAGTCCGGACCGACTGCTCACCCCTAACCGTACAATCGGCTTGACCCGTACCCAAAATAGTGTTATTTATATGATTTTGATCAATATATGGGTTCAAATTATGATATGAGTCAAAGTCTAAGTGAAGGTGCAACACAGTTGTACGGTGCACCCGGGTGTACACAAGATCACCTCATAAATTAAACGGTGAAACTTAATGCTTTTCTCATCATAATCGGATAAAATTTAGCCTCCCACAATTTTTGTGTGTTACTATATTTTACTATTATTTTAATAATATTTATCTTTATGAAAATATTATGAATCATACTTAACCAATCTTTGCAAACTATATAAGTCTTAGGGTCTGTTTACTTTGATAGAAAAAGTTAGAAAAAATATATTTTCCATCATTTTTACATGTTTCCTATAATGAATAATTTTCTTCGGGCAGGTTGGAAAATTTATTCGAGCAGCCCCTTTTCACTCATTTTCTCACAAATGTTGGATAATATTATCCTATTGGAAGGGTGTGAAAATATTTTTCAACATTTCAATTTGTTTATTCATCTATTTCTAACAAAGTAAAAGAGAAAAATATAATATTATCTCACCTTTTCTTATCCATTCTTTTCAAATGAAAATTTTACTACCAAAGTAAACATACCCTTACACTGCAAATTAAGCTGGAAAACGGGTGTAATTGAGGTAGAAATTGTTTTTTTCTTCTTGTTCTTCTTCCAACAGTAAGTAAATATATTTCCCTAAAGAAGCATATTTAATGTTTGAGATTCTTGTCCCTGATTTGTTAAGTTGTTTATCTTTATAACTTCATAATTAACTGCTACGTGCATACATATGCTCTCTCTCTCTCACAGACACACACACATTCTCTTTTACTCATTTATTTTCCCTTTCATTGAATAAATCAAAATCTTTAATAGAATATGTGGTGGAGAACGATCGTGTGAATAGTAATGGAATTGTGTCATGTCATGTGTGATACTCCCGTACAAAAGAGAGATGCCATCTTGAATTGAAAAACAGAAGCAATAAAAGTGCTTGGAAATACGATCAAATCCCTTGAATTATCCCAAGAATTGTTATATTTTGAAAAAAAAAAAAAAAACTTTTATTGAATAAATGTTGATTTTTAGAATTTTATGCAAAAATGATTTCAAACTATATTTACCCTTATTAGTTTTTATAGAGTACGAAACATGATTGATAAAATAATCAAAATAATATTTGCATGATTTGACCTGTGATTAATAATTTCATTCCCACCATCCAATTGAATAATTATTCATTACCTTAAAATTGAATTAATAATTTAATAATCTTCCAGTTTATAATGCAAAATTTTAAAAATATCCTCACTACGATTATGATTGATTTTGTTTATCTTCATTTTTTTGTATTTTTGCAGGATTATAAAATATGAAGCTTAATTTTTTCTACTGTGGCGCTCTCTCTGTACATTTCAGTCGAATTAAGATTAAAAAGTGTAAATTTTCCAACCTCAAGTGTCTGACTAAACTTATTTCAAAGAGCTTATACGATGTTTTAAGAGTTTAAAAACTTTAATGTCTCGAGAACTTATGAGTTGTTAAAGAATTAGATAATTAAAGTTTATAAGTTAGAGAGTAATTAAATTGTGAGGTAGAAAGAGAAAATTGTAGATGGATGAAATTGAAAGGGTATATGATGAAAATAACAAACCATAGTAGAGTTAACTTCTGTAAAATAATTGTTGCTTAAGATAATACATGAAAAAATAAATTAAGCTTAAGGAACTTATTTTTTGGGAGCTTATAAATTCTTAAAGCTTATTTTTACAACTTATATTAATTAAAAACTTATTTTAACAAATATTTTTCAAAAATTTATAAATTTTAAAATAACTTATATATAAACTTCTTCAAGTATTTTAAAAGCTCAATCAAACACACATAGTCAATAATGGAAATAGTATATATAATTGAAGTTCCTTTTTTTTTTTGGATGTTTATAGATTTGACACTAGCTAGATAAAAACAACAATAAATTACGTGTGGCTTTTAGTTTGATCTATAACAAGTGGAAACATTTTTTGAGAAAATATGTTAAGTGGAAACATAATCAGCTATTTAGAGGTCGGTCAGGTCAGTATCGTGAGTCATCTTATTGGAAATAAAATAAAATTATGCCTTAAAAGGGTTGATTTTGGCTTCACATCCGACGTCCATATTTGGGTCGTCATCTAATTGATAATTTGATACGAAATGAATGATTTTCTATTTCTTACTATCTTTATCTTTTTTTTTTTCTTGTAAGGGGTCTTAGGCTAATGGCTTGAGCGATTTGACATTTTATTCGTATTATGTTGAGACATGTCGTGTGACTGTTCCATGGAGCACCGTGCTCTATGATACTAACACTTGTATTAAATGACATTAATACTAACATTATTTTGAAATGACATTAATATTATTTTATTTTACAAATGATACTATCTTGTTATATAAATAACACTGCTTGAAATGACACTAACATTATTTTGTTTTACAAATGACACAATAATGTTATATAAATAACATTGTCGCGAATAACACTATCATATTAGTGTCATTTAATGCAAGTGTTAGTGTCAAGGAGCACAGAAGAATTTGCGTATTATGTTTTGTTCGTGTAAATAATTTCAATACTTCCTTTATTCAGGTAAAATAATAAAGTGATTGAATGTATTGTAAATGGAGTAAGGATCTCAATTTATGGTGAGTGAAAAATTGATCAAAAATAAATTGAATATATTTTATATGGACGGATGAAAATTACAAACTAAATACATATATTATGTGGACGTATAGAGTATAGAACATTGAAAATTTTAGTTCTAGTGAAAATAAATTTTATTATGTTAATTAGATTTCAATCAAATCAATATAAATCAATTGATAGATAGATCGGCACGATTGATTTTCAAACAGAGCAACTGATTTTTTTACGCATAACAATAATTATTGTTTCTATGTTAGTGTTTGTGTATTTATGCAATAACATTTATTTTTTATTACTCCCTCCGTCCCACGAGTCTTGACACGTTTTCCTTTTTGGACCGTCCCACGAATCTTGACACGTTTCCTTTTTTGGCAATAATTATTACTTTCTCTCTCCTACTTTATCACTTTTATTACCTTCTCTCTCTTACTTTATCACTTTTATTACCTTCTCTCTCCTACTTTATCAATTTTATACTTTATTAATTACACACTTAAAACACTAATCTACAACTCCTTAATTCCCGTGCCGAACCCAAACGTGTCAAGACTCGCGGGACGGAGGGAGTATATATAATAGATATTTTTTGTAATTCTACAAAAAAAAAACACTTATTTTTTTAACTGTACTTTTTATATATTATAATAATATTTTGTTCACATTTAATAGAATAATAATTTTCATATATAAACATAGGGAGTAGTTATTATACAAATTAGATTTATTGTATAAAATATGTCCACTATAAATTCGCTATCAAACATTTTGATTTCGTTGTGAAAACGACAAATTAAAAAAATTGTTGCTTCTGGTTATGAGATTCGAACCTTGAACAATAAATTCATTCAGTCAAATGATGAATTCACTGTAAATCTTCACCATCTAAGAATAAGAAATAGTTCATATTTTATACTACCATATATATCTAGACTCATTTAATTATAACATGCACTTCCTAAAAATCAATCTTAACTTATAAAAAAAGTAGTATAATTTTCAATTGTTAGATCGTGAAAATCTATGGTGAATTCATTAGTTTTCATAATGAGTTAGTGGTCTTGGGTTCATCATGAATTCATCATTTTTCGCAATAAATATATTCATCAATTTATATTGTAAAGGTTAAACATTGTGTGTGATTGCATAGTACCTTATTCGTTCTACTTTGATAGTCCCATATTCCTTTTTAAGATGTCTCAGTATATAATTTATTTTTTAAATTTAAATTGCATTAAAATCTTTACTAAAATAAATTTATTTAATGTTTGTGATAATATATAACAATAAATCTATAAGGGAAAAATGAAACAATTACATATAAATTATATTTTTCAAAAAATACTAACTGTATTTTCTTAATATATGTTAAAAATAATATGTTAAAAAAATAATATGGACTATGAAAGAGGGACAAAGAGGGTATATCTATTGTTAATATCACGTAGAGTTTACTAGTATTATATAATGATAAATAAATAGCGAGAGATTTGATTTGCAAAACATGCATAAGCATAATGGTTGTTAATATTGGTGCAAACTGCAAAGTTTCCTCTTGTTTCAGCTCAACGGTCCTGGAAAATTATAATGTACAATTATGCCGAGTCTTTACCAAATTTTAATATATACATTAACATTGAAAAATTGAAGGCAATGAGACCTTGCTCTGTAATGGCAAAGTTAAGGTACTCAAATTAAAAAAAAAAAAATTGTGAGAGGTCTTGGTGTTTTATTCTCGCCTGCGTGCGGTATTGTATTGTTTGGTGTTGATCAGGTCTCACACGCAGGGCGTTACTCGCCTGCGCGTGGTGATATTTATCCACCATTTGGGTGGTGGTGGTGAGGCCTCGCTTGCTGCGATTTGTATAATTGATTATATTCACATACCTCTTGTAATTTCAAAAAAAAAAAAAAAAACATTGAAAAATTGAAGCTATGAACATGTTAGGTTTATTTGGGTAAATTAAATATTCTTAATCCGTGTGATTAAAAAGATGACGTAGACACCGGCATGGATTAAAATTTAATAGAGAGTAACTGAGGGGCATTGTTTAGTGTGTAATTTAGCACAAAATTGGAATGTGCAATACTCAAATCTTATTAATTTTATGCTTAATTGTACACTAAACGGTGCCATTTAATCATTTTTTTAAATTATTGGATTTGAGTTAATGCAGACATTCACCTCATATTTCCCGCCGCTAAAAAAATCGGGGAAGTTTCAATTGCAAAAGAATAAAAGTATTTATTTGTAAAGGTCTAAAAATGAGGTTGAAATTGCAAAATGAGTATAAATTCATAATTTATTTTGCAATTATTCCTATATAATTAACTTACATTAGATTAAGTTATCTTAATCAAATTACCCATTGCACTGATGATTAATCTGATGATAATTCCCTCTACACCATAGAAAGGCCGCCTATAAAATTATATATCAATGAACTAATTATATACATGCAAAATTCTTCCTTCCAAAAAAATTATATACAAATTTCATATGAAATGCATTAATATCCAAATTAAAGAGGAGTCAATTCAAAAAGTATTTCGTATTTTAAATACTTTCATTGGATTTCAAATACGTACTAGAAAATATACCGACATAATGCCTTTGAATATATACCATGTGATGCACGAGTTAGATGCATACTTATATCTAATACTCCCTCTATCCCACTAAAAGTGATTGTATTCTATTTTTGATCGTTTTACTATAAATGATCTATTTTCATAAATAAAAAAATTTAATTCTTAAAAATATGTGGATCCTACTATTTTTAATAAATTTACTTATTTTTTTTTTAATTCTAGTGCTAAATAGTTGAGTCACTTATAAAAGCATCTCTAGTCCGGATCCTTGGTGTCAGATCGAGCTAGCATGAAGAGGAGGGTGGCGGGCTGGTGCAGTTGTATGGCTCGAGGACGAAACGAAGGAGAAATGGGTTTGTGCATGAAAAGCATGCGCCCATAAAAAAAAAATAAGTAAATAAAAAATAGGATTATAAATTTATAATGGGACGGAGGTAGTATTATATTCCGTATGGGACTGAGGGAGTATTAGTATTAAATAAGATGAAAATAAAGCATACACACAACATAAATGTCAGCACGACTCGAAAATCAAGAATATCCCACATATAGACATATACTGCTTTACATAAATTAACTAATAAGGTGGTATACCAAAGACACCAACATAAAGTTGGTTGTCTGGGCGTGGATAATTGATTCAAATATTTAAGATTATGTGTGACCTCTTGCCACAAGATTTATGCTAGCTTCGTCCATCTCTGAAAATAATTTATTTTTTCACTTTTCTACGTCTATAAAAAATATTTTTTTTCTTCTTTTTTTAAAAACACGAACTCACAACGCATTGTTTTCAATATATTAATTTATCTACCTATTTTATCATCTGATAGATTTTATTTTTCACTCATATATAATTGATTAATTACTTCCTTTGTTCCATCTTAATTATAGTCCACTTTACTTTTCCATACATATTAAGAAAATATAATTAATATTTCTTGAAAAATATAAATTAGATGAAATTATTCAATTTTACCCTTGTTTATTATGTGTTTGACTATATTTAATTAAGGTTATTTTAATAAAAAATAAATTTAATGTTAATTTCATTTTAGAAAGTGGACCATATATTGGGACATCTCAAAAAAGAATAAGGGACTATGAAGGTAGGACGAATGGAGTATTATTAACACTATTTCTACGGACGGAGGGACATTACAATACATTTAACCACTTTTATTAAAATTCATATTGTCTCATTTTAAGACTTTTTTTGGGGGTCGAAGAGAGTAATTCATCATTAGATTTATGTCCCTCTCCATTTTTTTATTAAGTGTCATCAACTTTCAAATTACATATACCAAAAAAATAAGAAAATTCACATTTGTAATCTTATTAATTGTAAGTGCGTGTATTTTTATACATTATTTGTCATTATGTACTAATGTAGACATATTTCGGGAAGATCATTGACATCCCGAGTGATACAGTATGAGTACTTCATTGTTTTCAGTTGGCCGGTGCTTATGGAAACTTTCATTGTGTGGAGTTATTGGTTTCGATATAGATCTTTGGTGTGGATCCCTGCAAGATCTCTGGCTTGTGCATGCTTATCCTTCCAGATTATCTTGCCTTTCATGGAGCTCGTTCGTACAGAATATCTCCAGCCTTGGAGATATGCAACTTATTGTTTTTTGAAGGGTTAAGGTGCAGATAGGCCCCTCAAGTGGAGGCCCTTAGAGCGTTTCAGTCCACTTACTAACTGTGTGTGCAAATTGGCCCCCGAACTCAAAAAAACGGTGCAGATCGGCCCCTCTGACTTAACACCGTTATGGGCCGTTAGTCAAGGGGGCGATCTGCACCGTTTTTTCGGAGTTCAGGGGCTAATCTGCACCTTTTAACTTTTTAATTAATTCATTTCTCTCGCCCAAAATTTGATCGTCGTTGTCGCTGATTCAAGCTCCGGCGAGGCCGGCGGAGGGCGCCGCCCCTTTCTTTCTCTCTTGGGCCCTAAACCTCGGAGCTCGCTCGACTGCACACGCTTAGCGTCAAGGACGAGCCCTAATTCTCCCATTCCGTCGGAAATCGCCGCCGCAATATCCGGTGAACCCGCCGCCTGGCTTTTCTCGGCGAGGCGAAGTTCGATTCGTTGGGGGTGATTCTGCAATCGGGGGGCGGTGACGTTCGAGGGAGAATTCGAGTTTCCATTTCGATTATGTGATTTTTGGGAGCAATGACGCCGATTTGGAATTCCCGATTTGGGGCTTGGGAACTTGATTTCGTGATTTTCCTCATCTGACGGCGATTGACGCCGGAAAAGTTGGTCGGAGAAGATGAGATGTGATTTTTTTTAATGAACGGTGTGCAGATTAGCCCCCGAACTCCAAAAAGGGAAAAGGTGCAGATTAGCCCCTGAACTCCAAAAAAACGGTGCAGATCGCCCCCTCTGACTAACGGCCCATAACGGTGTTAAGTGAGAGGGGGCGATCTGCACCATTTTTTTGAGTTCGAGGGCCAATCTGCACACACAGTTAGTAAGGGGACTAAAACGCTCTAAGGGCCTCCACTTGAGGGGCCTATCTGCACCTTAACCCTTTTTTGAAATATATTTAGGGTTTCTCCAAACAGTCTTATATTGCTGGAAGACTCGAAGTAGCGGCAACGATTTTTGAGTCTTTGTTTGTGTTTTTCTCACTTGCATACATTGTGCTTGTAAAGATAGATTTTTTGTCTTCTTTGTTTCATAGTTGAGTTGTAATCTATTGGTTTGGTACTTTGAGAGTTTATCTCTGTTCATTTTGTGAGAGGTTAGGTGTTAGCATAGGTACTGTCACCTAAGCCAATGCCTGCGCTTCAGGCATTGCTAGCTATTCATGATTGGTGGAGATTTAGGGAGTTGCTTTGACATATGAGTTGGTTATTTTGTAAGTCCTCTGTAACTCATCTTCAAGTAATGAAATTCTCCTTGGGCGTAGGTGTATTAACACTGAACTGGATAACCAAGTTGAACTTATTTGTCTCTTTTGTTATTGCTTTCTGCATCACTACAAGTTTCTAATCATCTATTACTCACGTTTTTATCTCATTGTGTGTTTGATCTTTTTTATTAATTATCATGATAAGTGCAAATATACTTACTATATTTTAAAAAATATTAAATAGAGATAAAATGGAAGGAATGTTATATTTATACTCTCAAATTTGAAAATGTGACACTCATGCGGAACGAGAAAAATATTAAAATACGTCACTCAATTAGGTCCTTAACGTTCATAAATTGGGGCAAAGAGGTCCCTAATGTTCACATCCATTAGATGGAGGGACTTATTTGCCCCAATATGTGAAGATTAGATACTTATTTGTCATAATTTATAAACATTAAGGACCGAGTTGCACAAAACATAACGTTAGGAACTTATTTGCTTTTTTGCTATAAATGTTAGGAGTGTAATTTGCTACTTAATTCAATATTAAATAAAGATAAAATGGAAAGAATGCTTTATAGTTATACTCTTAAATATAGAAATGTAACAATTATTAGGAAATAAGAAAAATATCAAAATATGACACTTTAATAAAAAGCGGAGAGAGTATAATTTATAGGAATTGTTAATTATTTTTCTATGACACAAGTACTACTTAAATGTGCGATGAATGAGATGTAATAGGCGAATAATAAAATGAGATCCTCTATCCCATAATTTACTGCGTCTCATCGTGTCTCACTTTTAATCTCTCTATTTATAATTATTTATTATAAAAATGAAATATAGTACCTAATAAATTTTAATTAATGTTTCACTAAAAATTAAAATTAAAAAAATTATACCATATCCTAACTTTGAATTAATTAATCCAAATAACTTATTATTGATTCAAATAAATATAAAAAATAATTTTAAATTCCAATAAAATGAATGAATCCTTGTTAGTTATTTTAAATTATATTAAAATATTAAAATTAAAAATATGATATACTCCCTCCGTCCCACGAAACATGTCACAGTTTCCTTTTTGGTCTGTCCCACGAAGCATGACACGTTTCTAAAAATGAAAAAAAATACTATTTATTCACATTTTCACTTTTTCACCTACCACACATATACACTAAATACAAATTTCTTAATTCTCGTGCTAGAAAAAAGTGTGTCATGTTTCATGGGATGGAGGGTAATAAATTGTGGAATAAATGATCCTATCCGACAAATAAGAATTAAATGTAGAGGGGCAATAATTGGTGAGAAAATGAAAGTTAGGCAAGTTAGAAATTGACAAAGCGTGTGAGATTGACACGTGCGAAGAAACAAAAGACAATTTCAGTTCCACTAATGAATGCCGCATAGTGGACCTTTCTTGCTGGAAATAATTAATGTCATGTCCTCGTTAACCCATTTCATTTTCATTCAAATATTATCTTCTTTTTTTCCTTTCTCCAAATTTTATATTTCCACTGTTTTCTCAATTATAATGACCCAGCGAAAATTATTTCCTCTTCTGGTTTCTGACATTTCTCCTATTTTGGAATATATTATTTCTCTTATCTTTTTTCGTTGAATATTAATATTGTTGCTAAAACTAATAGCTCTTAAATTATTGAACTTTGATAAAAATTTAATATTACAAAAGGAAATATATATGTAAATTTATGAACTTTTGCTACAATAAATTGGGCGGATACCGATGGAATATTCCATCGGTATATTTCACTTTTTCGTCTTCAAAGATGATCACCGAATACCGATGTCGATCGGCGGTCGCCACAATAGTCATCGTTAAAAATATTACCGATGAAATACGGGTCCGTCGCTAAATCACCGCTGAGGGCGACAAAAATCCGTCAACGACCACATGACTAACCCAAATTAATAATGGTATTGTCGTCTGAAATCTGAAGTGATCCAAATTATGTGTATTCAATGGGATGATTGCGGATTATGAGAGTGAATTGATCTAAAATTCCAAAATGAACTTAAAATTAATAAGTTATTAAAATTTTAAATATTTTATTTGGTCCCCTAACTTGCCTAAGATTTATCAAAAGAAGAATAAATAATTAGAAAAATAGAAAATAATTGTTCACTCCAATACTCCAACAAACAAAAACTTACTAAATCATGTTGGGGGAAATGGAAAAGGGGTGAATTGGTTTATGAAGGAAAGCCCATCCCACATTGGCATTGGATTAGAATGGGTCCAATGCATAAAAGCATGGTTAGGGATTGATTTCACAAATATCTTTTCATGGTTTTCATTTTATTTGATTATTTCTTAATGTTCTTGATAATGTGAGGGGGTGTGATGTGAAATTTACTCTACCTAATCTTTAGCATTTTCTTAAAAAATTTTGGTTGCATTTGATAATGTCGGGGGAGTTCACTTTGGATCTAAAGTAAGTGATACTTATCAAATTATATAAATAAGGAAATTAGTATTAAAAAAAAAAAAAAGGAATGTTCAATTGGACCAAACCATTTGACTTTGATGGGCCAGAGCAACCCCGACCTGTTATCCTTCCACTTCAGAGAGCGGGAAGCTTAATGCTGGCAGTTCTATTCGAAACCAGCCTTATTCTTCCACTGCAGGGCGGGAAGTTAACGCCCCTCCTCCTGCACGTGAAGTTTAACCAGTGCACTGTGTGGTTAAACTTCCAGTGCAGGTGGCACCCAACGGGGCCCGAAGCCCACCTCCGCCGCTTGGAACGGGCAGGCCAGAAATAGCTGCCCATGGCCCAGCCAACGGTTTCAAGCCCAACGTCCAATCCCACATTGCCCCCACTTGGGTCACAAGCCTGCGTTACTAGGCTCGGCGAATTGTTATGCTTTCTCTTTCTTTCTTTTTTTCCATCACATTTTGGGCATGTAATCACTGCGTTACTCTTTTGCATCATCAAGTAATGTTTATTTTCTGCCATTAAACGCCATAGTGGTAGGAACGAATGCCGTTTCGTTCAGACATATAGTCAGAGATTCGTGCACTATAGTCTTGTTAAGAAATAAAATCTAATTACTTGTATATGGGCCCAGAATATATCTGGACATAAGAAATATAAAGAAGCCCATTACATCCTTAAATCTATATCTATATAATCTATATCTATCTATACTATATTAAAAAGGGAGTTTTCAATTTTAAATTGATTTCAAAATTGATTGGCAATTTTGTAGGTATAATAAAATTAAAGATTTATTTATAAGCTATACATCTTTTTTTTTTTTTCCTTTTTTTTAACTTCTTATTTTTCTATTTTATTTCTTTTTTAAAAGGGTTAAGGTGCAGATAGGCCCCTCAAGTGAAGGCCCTTAGAGCATTTCAGTCCTCTTACTAACTGTGTGTGCAGATTGGCCCTCGAACTCAAAAAAATGGTGCAGATCGCCCCCTCTGACTTAACACCGTTATGGGCCGTTAGTCAGAGGGGGTGAGCTGCACTGTTTTTTTGGAGTTCATGGGCTAATCTGCACCTTTTCCCTTTTTGGAGTTCGGGGGCTAATCTGCACACCGTTCATTAAAAAAAATCACATCTCATCTTCTCCGACCAACTTTTCCGGCGTCAATCACCGTCAGATGAGGAAAATCACGAAATCAAGTTCCCAAGCCCCAAATCGGGAATTCCAAATCGGCGTCATTGCTCCCGAAAATCACATAATCGAAATGGAAACTCGAATTCTCCCTCGAACGTCACCGCCCCCAATTGCAGAATCACCCCCAACGAATCGAATTTCGCCTCGCCATAGGCGGTGATTGTGACCCCAATCGAGATCGAGATCATGTTGGCCATGGTCTCTGATTTGAAGGCGTCCTTCTTCAACAGCACGCCGATAGTGTAGATAGCGACGGGCATCGTCGGCCTTTATCACCGGATTTCGCCGGATTTGAGAGAAAGAGGCGACTCCTTATCGAGAAAAGTTAGGCGACTCCTCATCGAGAAAAGCCAGGCGGCGGGTTCACCGGATATTGCGGCGGCGATTTCCGACGGAATGGGAGAATTAGGGCTCGTCCTTGACGCTAAGCGTGTGCAGTCGAGCGAGCTCAGAGGTTTAGGGCCCAAGAGAGAAAGAAAGGGGCGGCACCCTCCGCCGGCCTCGCCGGAGCTTGAATCAGCGACAACGACGATCAAATTTTGAGCGAGAGAGATGAATTAATTAAAAAGTTAAAAGGTGCAGATTAGCCCCTGAACTCCGAAAAAACGGTGCAGATCGCCCCCTTGACTAACGGCCCATAACGGTGTTAAGTCAGAGGGGCCGATCTGCACCGTTTTTTTGAGTTCGGGGGCCAATTTGCACACACAGTTAGTAAGGGGACTGAAACGCTCTAAGGGCCTCCACTTGAGGGGCCTATCTGCACCTTAACCCTTTTGAAAATTATGAAATTTGACTAATTATAAAATATTTGATATGCATATCAAATTAAAGATCATGACAAGAGCTTTAATTTGATGTATGTTATGTAAATATTGGATTTAAAATATAAAAATTATATTTATTTAAAGATTAAAACTTAAGAAAATTCTCTCTCCTCTCTCCTCTTTTTTTTTTCAATAAATCTATTTTTTCAATTATCTTTTAACTTATGTTGCTTTTCTATTTTCACAATATTATTTTTTATTAATATGAATTATTCTTTATTATTTTTATATTAATTCTAAAATATATTTATCTTAAATTATAGTATTTTTAATTATATTTAGAATTCTATATAATAATCAAATGATAATTAATTTTATATATAATTATTATATATAATAAAATATAAAAATATTTTCGTGTGTTGCACGAGTGCAAATGCTATTAATATATAAAAGAGGAGTTTTTTTCCTCTAATTTTTCCTTCTTTTGTTTCTCTCTCTTTTCTCTCATAATTTTTTTTCACTATTTTTATCTCTATTTTTTTATATAAGTTAATTCTTTTTTAAACAATGTCAAATTTGATTTATGAATTAGTATTTAATATGCATCTTAAATTTAAGTTCGTGACAAATTTTTTAATATAGCATAAAAATCATCAAAAATATATTTAAAACGAATAAGTTATGAAAATTTAAAATACTTTATTTTATCTCTCTCCGTTACAATTTTACAACTTTTTATTTATGTTTGTTTATGAAAATATTTATTTATTTATTACCACGTGTAATACTAACTTTTATTATCAAATGATTTAAAATTATTTAATAACTATAATTATCATTACACTTTGAACATAGTTGAAAATCTACGTTTCTAAATTTGAAATTTTATTGAGTAATTGATGCAGATTATTTATTTTATTTTTAAAATATATTTTGTATTTATTTATATTTTAATTCTATTTCATATTTATACGTATTTATTTAAACATGTCATTTAATTTTTTATATTCGTCATGCATCGTACAGATGGGCGTACTATTTATTTTAATATAATAGTGTACTTCTATTCATAGCCCCATTTTCCCTCCTTATAGCCTTTTAAAAAAATATATAATGAATATACTATTTTATCCTTAATCTACCATTAAACTCCTAAAAAATCCAGAAGATAAAAAGTAGTCGTACAAGAAGAAGAAGTGAAATAAGAAGATAATCGAACCCCTTGAAATTGTGTTGATATGGATTGGTTTCATAACGAACAATTGCAATTGTGAATTAGCATAATTTGTCGAAGTTCATTTCTTCATCCATCAATGGCGGGAATCGTGCGGCATTTCTCTATGAATTTTAGGAGTATTCAACTTTCCGATGTTTTTCAGATGTGTACCCACTACAATTTTAATAATAAATCGAGAAAATGAAAAATTGATTCAATTTTTATTTGATTGGTAAACATTTTATTTTTTGTGAAAGCAATATCCATCTGTATGTACATTTGCCTTCGATGATGGAAAGTGGCTCAATAAAATCAGAATCAGAAGCTCAAACCCAGCTATGAGTCTTCATCTCTCTTTCTCTGTGCATTTTAGGGGTTCTATAATGTGTTTTATATTTATCAAATTTCCAAGCTTCATGTATCATGGAATTTGGGGGCTACAAATTTTATAAGATGAAGAATTGAATTTGGAAGCTACGAGGGTAAAATAGTAATAGTATTCCCTCTGTCCCATTACAAATATCTCATTTTTCATACGGGGATGTCTCGTTACAAATGTAAAATTCCTTTTTTGGCAAATAACTAAAAGATTAATTGACTAATGACCCCACCACATACTCTCTCTCTATATACCTATTTTTATAAATCTCAATTTATTTCTCGCTCTCCACCAACTCACTTAGGGCTCATTTGATTTTCAATAAAGGATTATGTAGGATAATTTGTAACCAGGATATTTAGCGTGGATAATGACAGATTATTAATACTGAGTTGGTGTTTGCTATCATGGCTAAATACAGAATATCCTGGTTTAAGTTAATCATAGGGGGGAGGTGGTATTATTAATCCTAAGAAATATGGATTAATAACACTGGGTCGTGGGATTAAACCGGGTCATCCGCATTATTACTAAATAATACCAAACACTAGACTAATATGTACTAAATTAGCTAATACAATGTATTAGTCAATATCAAACACGCCCTTAATCTTTTTTTTTTTATCAGAAAAAGGTGTATATAAAATCGAAAAGGTACCAGGAGTACCGTGATACAAGCAAGAGAACAAGAGTATCAAGAGTATCAACTCAAGTTCAAAAGGCACCCAAAACCAGCACAAAAAAACCTACGAGAAAGCTGCCAAGAACCAGTTCCTAAAATCCGAGGTAGAACTCAACATCTTGTACGTCATCTTCCATCCCCAAAGTCTCGATTTTATCTCTGCAAACAGCTTCTCTCCATTCCACTTGCCTTGATTGAATTTGCATTCATTTCTCTCTTTCCATAAAACCCAAGTCGTGCAAATCCAAACACCACGCAGGAAACGCTGATCCTCCTTTTTCCTCAGATTTGTGAAGGCATTGTAGTGATCTTTCACCTTACGGTGCAGCACCGTCTGCTGACCAAGCCAAAGGATGATCTTTTTCCAGAGGTCATCCGAATTTTGACAAGCAAAGAAAGTGTGTTCGATCGATTCTTCCTTTAACTTACACCACACACACCACAAAGCCTCGGAGTTTTGAATTGGAACCTGTCGTTTCAGAAGATTATCACATGTAGGAAGTCTTCCTTTGAATAATTTCCATGCTGTGGTAACAGCCTTAATCTACTAATTATATATTTCTTAATCTTTGTCCAAAAATAATGGAATATTTGTAATAGAATGAAGGGAGTATATAAATTATTATTTTTAACATATCTTAATTAAAGGGCTATAAAGAATAAAAAGGTGACAATGAATAGAATCACCTATAAAATAAAAAGGTTAAGTATCAAATAAGTCCCTAAATAAATGTAGTATAAAAACATAACACATTCCAATGAAATTGGTGGATGAATGTAGTACATCAATGGAATAGGTCCTGAATTGGTGGATGAATGTAGTATAAAACATAACACAAAACACCACTAAATAAAAATTGAAATTTGTATTCCAATGAAGTAATAAAAATAATATTAAATACTCAAGAATCCTGAGAACAAGAAAAAGATAGTGGTAATATATGAAATTTGCCACTTTCATATAATAAATTTAAAAATTAAGCTATCAAATAAAAAATTTAAAAAATTGACCATTTTTTTATGTAAAAATATAAAATTACCCTTTACATTACAATTAAAAAAATTGGCCATTATCTTTCATCCCTCCCAACATCATCTACTTCTCTCTCCCTCTCTATTATTCATTCACCGTAAAAATCAGATCATAATCAAAAACTACCGAAACCTGTATGTATGTTGATGCTCTCGATGAAAAATGACTCCACTGAAGCAGATCATAATCATCTGCTTTAATTCGATGCTCTGTCGCCATGCTTATGTTTTTGTCTCATACATTGGGTAGGAATTTAGCATATAGTATTACTTCATGAACTCGTACCTTGGGTTTTGGTAATTGTTGAAAAATGAATCACGAAACATTATCACCATTATTATTGGCCGAAGGCTTTCTTCATTTACAGTGGTGTTGTGGTTACATCCTTGCTACTAATCACTGGAATTTACACTGCAAGTTCGTATGTTATGTTGGGATCTGGTCGAAAAATGCAGTGGATTTTTTTTTTAAATTTATAAATGAAATAACTATTATTTCATTCCAACGGCATTAACGACTTCACTTGAAATTCATTATTTAATTTCAAGAACCTATAAATCATGGGACATCTAGCAAGTAGCATGGCCACCTAGTACTATGTGAAATAGCGAGTAAACCTATTTTGACTATGAATCGTCATACATGTACGGTCCTTCTATATCTAATTTCCCAATTGGATATTGAGTATGGAATTAAATCGAAAACTCAAAATAATCTAATAATCATATTTCACTTGAATTCAATAACTCTTCAATGAATCATAATTTATTATGCCCTGGCCAAGGTCTTCAAGTTATGAACAATGAAAGCTACAGGAAATTCTCTTGTCTTACAAGTAATAGATTCTTTATTGACTACTCATTAATCTACATATAAGTTCATATTTCATCCAACATAAAATCTTTAGTGATTGTAGCAATAAGAAAATATATCAAAATGAAATAGAACTAATACAAGATTACTATGGTGTCTCAAGTCAAAAGACTAATCGTATACTATCATAATATAATAATTCTTATTTCGATAAAACAAATTCCATATAAGAATTTCTATCGGGTCAGTTCGGTGTACTTGTTCTCTAACAATCACCCACATATATACACTTACGTCAACTACGTTAGTGTAGATGAAACGCAACATTCTCATCTTATGAGTGTGTATCATATGTGCGAGCTATTTCCAACAATTCAATATCCTTTTCTTGAATTGTTATTTCACTCGGAACTATTTTAAGACCAAAGCTTTAAAGACATATTTCATAATCACCATCATATGCGTGATCATATCTTATAACTCTTTATGGTCTAAGGATTTCATCTAAATCGTATAAGTTATAAAAACAAATACATTAGATAAATAAAAGCCTTTATTAATATAAATTCCAATGAGATTGAATTTACAATCAAATAAAAATAACCAATCTAATTGGTGCGCCAGACGTAACTCTTTCATGTTAAGTGTATGATAATACTCCATCCGTCTACGAAATGAGTACCCATTTGTGGACGGTACGAGTTTTAAAAAATGTATGGAGTGTAGTGTGAATAGTTTAAGGGTCCCACTTTTTGAGTGTATTAATTAAAGAGATGTGTAGGGTACACTTGCCAAAAAGAGAAATGGGTACTCATTTCATGGACAGACGAAAAATGAAATATGGATACTCATTTCATGGACGGAGGGAGTATGTATTTCTGGGTGTGTATATGTTGCTGTGTTTGCTAGTGAAATTTTAATATTAGAAACTCAACAATTGGAGTTAGGTAGAATTTGTGATTTCCTATTTTCTTAATGTTCTTGAATTCATAATTAGATTTATGAATTCACAATTTAATGTTCTTGAATTCACAATTTAATGTTCTTGAATTCACAATCAGATCTATGAATTCACAACTTAATGTTATTGAAGTCACAACCAGATCTATGAATTCACAACAAGCTCGATGAATTCACAACTGAATCATTAGTGTTAGTTGTGAATTAGAATTTAAAGGCTCGAATTCACAACTAGTTATTTTAGCTGTGAATTCGAGTTTTAAAACTAAAATTTATTATCAGTTTGATGAATTCACGACTGAATTGCTAGTGTTAGTTGTGAATTCAAACTCGAATTCACAATTAGAAATAATGCTAGTCGTGAATTTGAGTTTTTAAACCTTGAATTGAAGACTAATAATATTTTTATTTGTGAATTCAAACTTTAAAACTTGAATTCACGACTAACACTATTTCTAGTTGTGAATTCAAAATTTAAAATTCGAATTCACAATCAACATTAGCTATTTAGTTGTGAATTCGAGTTTTAAAACCTAAATTCACAACTAAAATTGATGCTAGTGGTGAATTCGACTTGGTTTTAAATTCGTGGATAATTTTTAAATTTTTTATATGAAAGGTAAAATGGTAAGTGTGGCAAATTTTTAAATTTTTTATCTTAGTGGCCAATTTTTAAATTTACTATCTCAAAATGGTTATTTTCAAAATCCACTCGAAAAAATAGCTCTAAGAAAAATTAGGAAATAAGAATAAGGGAAAATTGCACTATTTTTCTTATTTTCAAGATTTTTATTATTTTCTTTATATAAAATTAACTAAATACAAAAATTTAAGATTTTAGAATCAAGTTACTTTACCAAAATAAAATTCGAATCCAAACAAGTGGTCCTAATAAATTAAACTTGTCACCGAATTAATATATAAATTTTGAAAATAGCTGAATTCGGATTAAAACTTTTGACATGGGCTACAATTAATGAGTATATTTTCTGTAATTTGTACACAAAGGGTGGGATGGGATGTAATAAAATATTCGGATAGATTTTATAAATTTTTGGGCAGCATTTTTTCTTTAGAAAATAGATAATTTTATACATAAAAGAGAATGGTGTAATTTTATACCACCTTTATAAGGAGTAAATAAATATATTATCACCCAAATCAAATAAAATATAAAAAATTAATTCCCACTTTAATTAATAAATTTATATTCCATTAGAAAAAAATAAAACATTGGATATATAAAATTTCCAAAAGAAAAATATAAAAATTTGGGTACAACCGAATGTACTATATAATCGGGTTAATCTGCACCCATGATAATGTTATTTATACAATTTGAATTAAAATGTAGATCAGAGTCTAAGTGTGGATGTAATCCAGTAGTACGGTACACCTGATTGTACCCAAGACTAGGGATGTTAATCGGGCCAACCCGTTGGGTTTCAGACTAGCCCTATCGGGTTACGGATTATTCGAGTGCGAGTTAATCGGGTTTAAAAAAATTCGGGTTAGAAACTTTCAACCCTAACCCTAAATGTTCAGGTTTCGGGTTAGCCCATTGGATTAGTCGAGCTCAAAATTTTATTTTTAAAAAAATTAACTAATAGTATATTTCTCTTAACAAATAAATACACGCATAAGTAACATTTCAACATCGACTTACATAATAAAGATATAATGATGCAATATTTTAGGCAGCGTCATGTATGAGATATTAGTTTATTTGATTTATTTACTGGTTGGAGGTCTATCTAACTCCTCACCCTTGGGTGTTTTTTAAAAATATATATATATATATATATATATTAAATAAGTATCGTTTTTTAATTTTTATATCTAAATATTTTATGTTAAGTATTGTATTAAAAATACATAGAAGTAAAATGATGAGGCTTTATAATATTTTATTATTTTTTAATTTTTATATCTAAATATTTTATGTTAAGTATTCGAGTTTCGTATTAGCCCATTGGGCTAGTCGAGCCGACCCTATCGAACGCCAGACTATTCAATTACGGACTAATCTAATTGTAATTTTTATCGAATTGATTTCAATCATAATCCTTTTGAATTGACCGGTTAATCGAATCAGCCCATGAATTTCGGGGTGACTTCCTTGTCCAAGACCGGCTCAAAGAAAAAAAGGTCGAGTTTTTATTTAACACTCAACTCAAGCCGAGCGATGTGACAAAAAATTAGGTTGGCAGAAAATAGAAAAAAGAAAGACAATGGAGACGCAGACAGGTGGCAGTCCCAGAAGCAGCTCACCAAATGCGACACATCACTTCACACTCACCACATTTGCTCCCACACACTCTTCCTCTTTCATATCTAATCCCATTCCCACCTTCCAACCAAAAATCCCGCAAACTTTGATAGCTCGAAATGGGCGGACAGGAACCCGACGGCTTCGAGAGGAGCGACGCCGGCCTTGTAGAGGTGAAGCCCAAGCCTAAAAAGGGGCTCACCTCCAAGGCCATCGACTGGTTGGAATGGGCCTTTGTTAAGATGATGCATGACCCCAAGCAGCCTCTTCACTATCTCGCCGGAAACTTTGGCCCCGTCGACGAGACCCCGCCGCTCGCCGACCTCCCGGTCCAGGGGCATCTACCGGTCAGTGCCTTACACGATTTTTTCCGCTATCGTCTTCATACTTTGGGAATTGTGTGTTTCTGTGAATTCGTGCTAAGTTTTGCTAGAATGGCGAGTTTGCGGATTTCTTTTAATTTTTTATTTTATTTTTTTGTGTTGTGTGTGTGGGGGGGGGGGGGGGTGATCTACGGCTATTTCGAGTGAATTCTACCGGGTCTATTGGCTGTTTGTTAGTGAGAAAATCCTAATCCAATCTATATCTTTATAAACGAGCGACGGATTCTGCTCCCAGTTTAATCGATCGGTAGCTTCTAGGAGACTGTCTTTCAATTTTTTACAGTAGTATTTATTTTCGAGCTCCTGCTTATGGTGAATTGCTGATGAAAAACGAATCTTAGGCTTCTGTGCTCTGCTATTGAATTATGCTAATCTGGTGGGGGGACAAAACCATTATTGGATGGTCCGTCACTGTATTGTTTATTGTTTTTTTTTTTTTTTTAATTACTGTATTGTTTATTGTGGAGCATTTGTTTTTCAGATGGTAGGTAGTGCTTTTTTTGTTTTTCCCCCTCGAAATTGAGAACATAATTCAAGCATCTTTTTAACCAGAAAGTCTATATTCTCCTTCTGTATTTTTCTTCATTTTTTTTTAAGATTTCCGCCTTGAAACATTTTTTGTCACTCTTTTTCATCCTTTCTCTCTTCCTCTTTCTTGAACAAAAACCACAACGTTCAAAAAAAAAAAAAAAACAATGGAAGAGATTCTCGGAATTTAAAAAACAACTGGCAGATTATTTCGACGTGTGTTATGGTATTTTTCTTGTACATAGGAAAATTGCGAAGAGTGAACGGGCCAATAATTTGGAAAATAGATTTCAGCCATATGATTTGCCATAAACTAGTTAAGAGCATCTCCAAGGGTTCCTCTATTGTAGAGGGCCCTTCACTCTATTTTTTTTTTTTTTTGAAAAGGGGGCCCTTCACTCTAGTGTAGTGTTGAAATGTAGAGTTTTTGGATTTCCATCTTCAACAATCAACTCTACATCTCACTCTACAATGGAATATTTCATTTTTGTGCTCTTTATTATTCAATTTTTTGTCAATTAATTATTATATATATATATTATAAATAATTATATTTATATTCAATTAAATGCAATTAAAATTCAAATTCAAAAATAAATTAATTTAAATATTTTTGAGAAAAATTAATTAATAAAGTGCTATATTTAAATATTGTAAAACGATTAATTTATTTCAACAACATAAAAACTGAAATGACATAATACTCTTAAAATTAAACATTACATAATACTTAAATATTGTATTTTAAATACTTAAATTATATGCTTTCATATTATATTTCATGTTATTATAATTTGAAATTTTATATAATATATTTTAAATATTGTACATATTTATGTTAATTTAAAAATATAAATAATATGGAGACTAATAAATTACATTTTACAAATTAAATCAAGCAAAGGTGAAACATTTTATAAAGATAAAATAAAAAAACAAATATAATAAAACAACAAAAAAAGAAAAAGAAAAGAAAAAGTAACGGAGTAAACAGTGCCCGCTACATGAAGCGGGACACTGTTCACAAACTTCAATTTACAGAAGAGAAGCGGTCAGGAGACGATTGGAGAGCATCTCCACTGCAAAATGCATTCAACGCTAAAATAGCGAATCCTTTGGAGATGCTCTAAATAGGGAAAAACTTGATTCATTTAATTTATTTTCTTAAATTAAAAAAGGTATTTAGTTATTTTATTGTATTATCTATATTAGTAACTATTTTTTCAAAAAAAAAAATGTAATGTTTTGTCTTTTTTTAAAAAAAATAAAAAATTACTACAAAAAGTAAAAACATGAACAATCCAGTAAAATCATTTCTTCTTTAAAAAAAAATAAATACTTAAGTTTTTTTATTTCTTTCTATTTAACTAGTTTAAGACTGCATAGCATCACTGTTTGGAAAAGGACGTCCATTCCTACGAATTAGGCAAAAAGGAAGATCTCCCAATTTCTTCACCCTATTTTTCCAAAATATGGAGTAGCATTTAGTCACTGTCACTGATACCAAAATACTTGGGCGAGCAAAGAACGAAAAAGCAAACCAGGTTGACTCAAAAAATAAGAAAAGCAAACCATCTGAAAAACAAATGCTCCGCAATAAACAATATTATTTCGGTTACTGTGAATTTTGGTTCGGTTTTCTAAAAACTTCACAAAATCTGGTTTTTGATTCATCGCGGGAACCCATATAAACCAAATTATAAAATGAAAAACTGTTAAAATTGAATTAAGCAACTGGATTACTATTAAATGATCACTATGTTGTCTCTTCAGGGTCCAAACAGTTAAAAGAAGAAGAGAAAGATTCCTATGTTATTGAAAATATAATTTGGTCTAACCGAATCAACTGGAAACGAAACCAAAAATGCTCGGTCATTCGGTTTGGTTTGATTACAAAGAAATTAAAATTTGTTCATTTGTTTGGTTCGGTTTTTGGCTTTAACCATGAACACTATTTTTTTGTTTTGTTTGGGGTTCCCCTTTAGAGACCACAGACACAAGATTCTCCCATGTGATGTCATAAAGTTTTGTGTCAATTCATTTACTGATTTACAATTTTACATAATGTAATACATTTTCACTTATGTTCCTGCACTCGCTCTTTTTAATTTAGCTCAAGAGCATCATTTTTATAGGAATCAAAATTTTGCCCGTTTCAAAATAGTTCAATAATCAAAATTTTACCTATTTCAGGAATGCCTCAATGGTGAGTTTGTGAGGGTTGGCCCGAATCCAAGGTTTGCTCCAGTTGCTGGATATCATTGGTAATAACTTTTCTTTCTCAAAGTCTTTCTCTTCCATACTTCTGAGAATAGATACATGAAATAAAAAGTAACAGCTCATTCTGTCTGCATGACTTCTGCGCTTCAGATATACTATAACTGGAATATATTTCAAATTTGAACTAGTGAATTGTAATGTATGTCCCATTCCAGTTTGTTTGGTATCAATCACTATCTTTATCCTTCTCTCATTCTTCTTTTACAGGTTTGATGGAGATGGGTGCGTCTTTCACATCCTCATTCAAATTTAGGACATCCAGCTCTTTCTCTATACTTTTATCCTTGTCTACTACCCCCTGCTTCTTTATGCAATATGATATGATCAGCATAATTACTGTCTGCGAAAATATACTGCATTGGTTTGGAAGAAATCTCTTATGAGTGAGTTTCAAAAGTTCTGCTTAATGGAACAGTTTTTAATGGGTAAAAATTATACCACGAGAGTGGTATCATATGATGGTATTACCATCTTTTTCTCTTGAAGGATATGATGTCTATTCACTGATGAATATTTAATATCTATCATATTATGCATTGCTTTCATGCATTTGCATCTTATTCTTGAGATATCGTTATATGTCTTTTGAAATGAAACCCCCCTCCCAATAAAAAAAGAAGAAGAAAAAAGAGAAAGTTATATCCATTTTCAGCACTCTAGCTCTCATGATTGAATCTCAATTCCACTATGGCTTATATGAATCATACTCTTTGCAGAATGATTCATGGTATGCGTATCAAAAATGGAAAAGCAACCTACGTTTCCCGCTTTGTGAAGACCTCACGACTTAAACAAGAAGAATTTTATGGTGGATCAAAATTCATGAAGGTATGTACTGTAATAGTATAATGTCTAATTCTTTACTTTAAAAATTATTTCTATCTCTATCCTATTTTTCTCCTCCAATGTAATTTGTGAAGACCATAAGATTAATTAACTATTTAGAGTTTAACTATGTGTGAAACAACGCTCTCTGCCTCTCTAAAGAGTATCAATTCTGCTGACCAAGTACTTTTTGTCCACTTCTTCTAGTTAGACTAACTCTTGTTATAAGGCCATAATACTTCTGGTGTGTTCTAAGTTTTATAGATCCTTTTTTCTGAAGACCAAAGTCTAAATAATCGTAAATAGGTCTTATATAGCTTTTGATTTTGGCTAGATGAGAGTCATTTGCAAACTATGTATCTAGAAATTTTGGGTAAGGACTATGGGGGGACCTTTGACTTTTATCTCTATGCGTGAATCTTGTACACTGTGATTTTTAGATACTTTTGATGTCATGAGAAATAGAAGCATTATCCCTCGAGGAATTGTTCTCAAATTTGGATTTCCCACTAAATATACTGAGACATTGGAGCAGAGTCATTTGCAGTTAGTAGACAACTCAAGAAAACTAGAGATACTAGAACCATCCCCTAGGACATATTCCTAAATCTGGTATCCCCTCCATAAATGGCTTCATAAAAGGAAATCGATTGCTTCATGTAAATGCTCAAATAAGTCGAAATTAGGTATTATATTTCATACAATGTTAAAGTCCCAGCCTCTCCTAATCATTCATTGCCAGAAGAGATGTACTTACACATTTATATTTTCGTACACTGCCTGAAGATGATCAGGTGGTTGCTATATGGGAGGTGGTTGCTATATGGGAAAATCATAGGTGAATGTGGATTCCATATTTAAATATTAACTGGACCCTTTTTTTTTGAAAAAATAATGGATTCCGTTAAGGTTTGAGATACATGCTTTTAAACAGGAGCTCATGTTTGAGCTACTGGTAGGAAACTACGTCCTGCATGATAATCAGGACAGTGTCTCCTAGATTAGTCAAAGGACTAGAAACCATACTGCCTCATGCCATTGAAACAAATTCAAATGAACTTGAATCCTTCATAAAGTTTTATATCATAGAAATTCATGTTTGAAAACTTGAGCCATGGTTACACATCTGAGGACTTAGAAAACGCATTTTGATAAATGTAGGCGTGGATGGGGCAGCACTGGGTTGTTAACTTGAGAAAATCTTAAAATGCCATCCATTAAACTGTGTAAAAGTGTAAGCGATCAATCATGAACGGGAAATTCTCGAGAGAAATGGCATGCAGCTAAAAGTAAATTGGGGTGTTTAACTTATAGCTTCTGATATTCTTTCTTTTCTTCTGATTTTAAATGAGGAAACATGGGTGTTTTCTTCCATAATATGCTACACATGTTTTGTTGTTTGCTGCCTCACAATTTCAAACTTGATTTGCAGATTGGTGACTTGAAAGGATTTTTTGGACTTATCACGGTTCAGTTGCAACTGCTCAGAACAAAACTAAAAGTACTGGATGGTAACTATGGACAGGGTACAGGTGGGTTGCGCTGCTTTCCTATCATCTAACTGTCTCTGGCTCTCTCTTCTTTTTTTCACTCCCCCCCCCCCCCCCCCCCGACAGAGAGAAGCTGGAGGTATCAAAGTTTGAGGATAATTTTATCACTTGCTTATGTTGGTGAAATACACAACTGATTTATACATATCTTGCATTGTGATTGTTTCTATATTTCTTGGTTATGTAATATCTTCATTAGTATCCGAAATGCTGATCTGTCTTTCGTGTATGCATGCTTGTGATTGACCACTGTGGGTGCTCTCTTTCAGCTAATACAGCTTTGGTATATCACCATGGGAAGCTTTTGGCGCTAAGTGAGGCAGATAAACCTTGTAAGCTTTCTTTGTTTCTGCTGTCTTAATTCTAGAACTACGACGCCTTCTGAAGGCTTCAATTTTATTATGTTCCAAGCCTTCGTCACTGTCATTTCTACTGAAAGCATGCAAAACTTCCTTAATGTAGTTTTTGTACTATTTACAATATAGATGCCATCAAAGTTTTGGAAGATGGAGATCTGCAAACGATTGGCATGCTGGATTATGACAAAAGACTGTCGCATTCTTTTACTGCTCATCCTAAGGTTGACCCGTTTACAGGTAATGTTAATTGATATCCAGTTGCGTACTTCAGTAGAAGTAATCAATCATATGGTTTATTTAAGTTTCTACAGACCTTCTCTCAAAAAAAAAAAAAAAAAAAAAATTTCTACGGACCCACAAAGCCTCCCTCCATAATTTGATAACAGAATCGTCCTTGTTCGGCTGCCATAATTCCCTATTATTTTTTCATCTTGTTGCACAAAATGCTCCATAGTAACTCTAATTTAGAAAAAATGAATACCAAAGTTAATTACATGCCATAGAAAAGCAAATGACTGAAACAAAGGGGCATTAACTTTTATAGCTAATTAGGGTCGAAAAGATTTTGTGTTTTTCCCAAGAACGTATTTCACAGCCATTTTGATTTTGCCCTTATTACTTTCATATTTACTCTTTTAGCTTCAGACTATGTTGGGACTGAGGCATCAATATTCAGCTTGAGCTTGAGTCACAATTGAGCGAAATATAAACTTGGTTGGTTAGGAAATCAAATTGTAAGGATATAAAGTCCTAATGGTTGTAGAACATGTTCTCTGAAATTCTGAATACATGACTGTGAAACTATTTCGTACTATTTAATGGGTGAAACACGTATATCCACTAAAAGGAAGCAGCATATGCTAGTAAAAATCAGTGATGGGTATTTCAAAACCTTGGTGGGATAATGGTTTGGTTGTGAAAGCATTAACTTCAAAAATTAGTGCTAGCATTGTGAACGAATGAACCGAAATACCCACGAGGGTGAGAGCCATGGTTGAGGTTTATGCTTCAGATAAACCAGTCTCATCTCAAAAAGTACTTGTAAGAACTTTCTTTCTGTTTTCTATGAACGGTTCCTCTAATTCAATTTTTCCATACAGGGGAAATGTTTACCTTTGGCTATTCTCAAAAACCACCATATGTCACATACAGAGTTGTATCGAAGGAAGGTGTGATGCAGGATCCAGTGCCAATAACAGTGCCAGAGTCAATTATGATGCATGATTTTGCCATTACTGAAAACTATGCGATTTTTATGGATCTACCATTGTACTTCAGGCCAAAGGTATAGTGATTACTCAACAGTCAACAATGTTAATTCATTGTCTGTTGCTTATTGCTTACATTTATTTTCACGTACCATTTTCTAGTTGGGCATAATGTGCTTGTAGATGTTACATATGGGTCCTGAGCTTCTCTTTGTTATTTCACTTTTCATGCAACAAAGTGAAACTGAATTGAAGTGTTTATGTGATTATAGGTGTATAACCGTACATCTGACACATGCTTATCCAATTTTCCTAGATTAGAACTAAAATCTGCAGTTTGTTGTTAGTCATCGTATTGCAAAATGGAAGCTGTAAGCATTTTATCATTATATAAATTTCGAAGACTAACATGATGTTTGATCTCAAATAATCTATTTAAATTGGAACTTGTATATTTTATTTATCACAATATCAATGTTTACATGTTGATAAAACTTTTTTTTTTTTTTAGAAGAGAAATGTTGATGAAACTTTTTGGTATATGAACTAGTAATGTATTATAATGTCCCTTTGGGGACATCCAAGCAGCGAACCTCCTCTGTGTAAAGAGAGGTCTAGGGTTCAATCCTCACCATCCCCCTTCCCCCATCTAAAAAATGAATGTATTATTTGTTTTAAAATAATAAACGAATGTCTTATAATTCTATTTTTTACCTTAACTTTTGTATACTAAATACTGAGGCAACATGTTGAGCAAACCTCTTAAACTCTAAATTGTCATACTTCCAGGAGATGGTGAAGGACAAGAAGTTCATTTATGCTTTTGATCCTACTAAGAAAGCCCGTTTTGGAGTTCTTCCAAGATATGCAACAAGTGAGATGCTGATCAGGTGGTTTGAGCTTCCAAATTGCTTCATATTTCATAATGGTAAGAAACTCAACCCTTACATGCCTTAGATTCTCAAGCTGTCCCTCAGTTATTTCTAGCAGACAGTTGTCAATTTCTTGATAACTGATTGTGAATCTCAAACAGAGCCTCAGATTTACTTGAAGCTGCTTTAATTTTCTTGTTGGAGCAAGATTCATTTTCTAATATTTCTCATCAAATAGTGGGAGACTTTTGTTCTTGGATTTTCTCTTAGAACAACCAGTTCAAGGTCATACAAGCATAATGATATATTTTCAGTCTTCAAATTTAGACAAACAATATATGTAATTTTTCTGTCAGCAAATGCTTGGGAGGAAGGAGATGAAGTTGTTCTGATCACTTGCCGACTTCAAAATCCTGATCTGGACATGGTCAATGGCGCTGTAAAAGAAAAGCTTGATAATTTCACAAATGAACTGTAAGATGCATACTAATAAAATGTATACACTCATCTTACTTTATATCATAGATGATACTATATTTCTTTCAGGTACGAGATGAGATTCAACCTTAAAAATGGTCTGGCTTCTCAGAAAAAGTTATCTGAGTCGGCCGTTGATTTTCCCAGGGTTAATGAAAGCTACACTGGCAGGTAAAAATGTTTATTTACTTCAACAAAACTACTCTGGAAGATAAAAATGTATGAAGTGGGTCAGTTAGGCTGAATTTTAGGTAGAATATTCAAAAAAGAGAATTAAATCAGTTATCTATTATTAGAGTGTATTCTTACAAATTTTGATGTACCTATATTATCCATAACTATTTTAATATTTTAAGGATAGCTTAGTGATATATCTAGTTTTTTATTAGAGTATAAGATAAGAATCCTTTGGGATCTAAAATTTTCAAATTATGATAAGATTTCTCCTTTTCATATATATGTATAAACTTATAGCTTAAAAATAAGTTTTATGTCTGTCGCACTTACCATTTTGCTAGTTGCATAAAAAAGTCTGTAATGCCCAACATTTCCACAATATTGGTTATGAATGATCCAATGTTTTTCCTGGCGAATATTCTTCAGATATTAAATGAATCAATCCTAAAATTTATGTTCCCATTTGCTTGTCAAAAAGTTTACATTGTATTCTATCAGGAGAATCATAAATTTTCTATGGATGCAGGAAACAACGATATGTCTATGGGACAGTACTGGATAGTATTGCTAAGGTAACTGGAATTGTCAAATTTGATTTACATGCTAAACCGGAGACTGGAAAGGAAAAGATTGAAGTTGGAGGAAATGTTACTGGTCTCTTTGATCTGGGACCTGGAAGATTTGGATCAGAGGCTATCTTTGTCCCTCGGGAGCCTGGCACTGCATCCGAAGAAGATGATGGCTACTTGATTTTCTTTGTCCATGATGAAAACACCGGGTATGCTCTTTTACACTTCATAATCAGAAGAAGTCAACTTTTTTCTGTATAGTACTCAATGAGATACCTCTGACGTTTTGCTCATAGAACTTCACCCGACACCTGGTAAAACAGAACTATGAAATAGAGTAGTATTATGTATCACGAAGTAGGTCATCATACTGTTCCGTCGACCTCTTTTTGCAGAAATTGATTGAAATCTCTGTTAATACAGTTCTTCTAAATGTACAACAAAGGTCTATGACCAAATATAACATACAAGCGGGGAAGATTAGTATAGTTAATATCGTTCTCATCTTAATGTCGATTTACACAGGAAAACCCGACTAAATCCTTGGTTGATTATGATCTACAGGAAATCAGCAGTGAATGTAATTGATGCAAAGACAATGTCATCCGATCCTGTTGCCGTGGTTGAACTTCCTAGAAGAGTTCCATACGGTTTCCATGCCTTCTTTGTGAACGAGGTTGGTGCATCCTTTCTTTAAGCTTGAATGTCAATATGAGCCGAGTTCAAACTCATGCTATGAACAAGTAGATCACTACTTTTACAGCTCGAAATTGGACATAGCGGCTTTTCTTTCTGTTATTATGATTATCCATTGTTACAACTGAAGTTGAGAAACCTTTGAAACAGGAACAACTTCAAGAACAGGCAAAGCTGTGATGAGATTGGGACGATTGTTGTTCTTCTTCTCAGCAGATAGAAGTGAAAGTATTATAATATGTACTAGCAACCATTTGCTATAATTCTCTATTATGTGGTGTATTTGTCTTCTCACAAATTAAACACCAACACTTCTTATTTATAGTATAAACTGAATTATACATCAATAGCTCAACACTATAAGATCGAGCGATAGCATATCCCCCCAACTTAAATGCAGCATCAAGTCAAATAAATAATTTTCACCGGCTTTTTTTATAATTCATCTGCTACTAGGATCTGTGACATTCAATGCATAAGTTGTTTGTCAATCTAGAAGAAAAATTTCCAATTGTCTCAGAAGAAATCATACCATATGCTTACATACACAGTAGATGATTCAAATTCTAGACCTATTGACTAGAGGGGAAACATCTAATCTTATAGACCTTTGTGAAATGTAAGAGTGATAGGATGATACATGTGCATCAATCCTGATATACCGTAATTAGGCATTAATTGATAAATCTAATTGGAACGGATGATCCAGATGCATACAAGAGTTTTGACCAATCTAAATTTATTGAAAGAAAAAAGTCATCATGTTTGATTGACAAAATATTTTATGCATCTGGATCATCCAATCTAATTTAGGTTGTATAGCGTTTTCTAAGAATGTTATTTTTTTTGTAAGAAATAAGAATATTGCATAAGTTAGTATATAGTATTTGCATAAGTTGCAGTATAATACTGTACAAATTTTTACTTGGATTCAAATCATGGAGGGAGATATCATTCTCATTTCTCACTATATTTATCTATTCTCATTTGATCTTCTCCCTATTTATCCAAAAAAATTATCAATTTACTCTTATGAACATAACTTGTATCTTATTCTTATGCATCCTAAACCACGCAAACTATAAAAAAGAAAAAAAGAAAACAACCACGCTAACTATCAAATGTATTACTATCATTCAGAGAAAAAAAAAAAAACTATAGTTGACTATTTTTTTTACCATGCCTATGCAACGCGATGCATATTTAAAAAGTGCGAAAGCGACAGTGTAAACAATTTCGTCATTTTATTTAATGGCTATATTAATATAGCCGTAATAGGATTATAGGAATATTATTGGGGTAGGCTGAAGCATTTTCCCCCAAACTTGTGTAATAGTGAAAAAATTCGAACAAAAATTCTCAATGAAAGTATGCGTTGGGATCACTTTCATTCTAAAATATTGGAACAACATTTTTTGTTTACTTTGAGGGAGGGAGAGTGGTGGAGTTTGAATTTTAAAATCTAGACCTCACTGTTCGTAGATAGAAGTTCACAGTACTTGGTGAACAATATTTTAAAACCAGACAAAATGTAAGGTGTGTTCTTTTAGCCATTTTGAATGATATAGATCATAGTAGTATATTATTCAAAATATAAAATTAATTAGCATAGGCCTAGATTTTAGGCAGGCAAATATTTTAATTTTCCCGCCGCCAAACAACGGTTTCCATGAAAGCGCCTACTCTCTCTCATTACCCGCCATAAATGCCCAGCTGTAGAGAAGAGCTCTACTTCCAGAATATGGAGAGAACCCACGGCGGCGCATTGCTGGTGCGACCGGAGCCGAAATCCGGCCTTATTTCATCGGCGATAGACTGCTTGGAATGGGCATTTGTGAAGCTGATGCACCATCCCAAGCAGCCCTCTCCCTGTCTTTCCGGTAACTTCGCCCCCGTCGATGAGACTCATCCTCTCTCCGATCTCGTCGTTAGAGGAAATCTCCCGGTCAGCGGCTTCGATTTTTCCGTTATACGGTCAGAATTTGAAATTATTGAGGAAAGAAAATTGGTTGCTGCAGGAATGCCTCAACGGTGAGATCGTCAGGGTCGGCCCGAACCCGAAGTTTGCTCCGGTTGCTGGATATCATTGGTAATCATATTGCTTTCCTAATTTATTGTGACTTTGTTGCTCCTTATTTACAATTATGATATATCGTGAATTTGGAAGGGATTTAGCAACCTAATCTGATCGTCTCCGTGATTGAGTTTGTAATTATTCGTTTATTTTTCTGCAGGTTTGATGGAGATGGGTGCGTTTTCTACGCCTTCATTTGAAGTTTCAAGATGTGTAGTTTTTTGAATAAAGCCTTTATTACTGGGATATTCTTCTACTAGTATAGATCCTTTGAGCTTCACAGTAAACAAGTTTTTCTTGTGATCCTGAAAGTGTGATTTGGATAGTCGTGTCAATTATGTCATGTCAATTGAACGAACTCATTTTGTAATTAAGCATATTTGTATCCTCACATGTTTGTGTTAGGTTCATAATGGAAGCTGCCCTTTGTTTTAATTAAAAACTTATAACTACGTGTTTAGAAAAAAACTGTCTATGGAACAGTGGTGGTTTCATGTTGTGTTATTTGTTTATAAGTTATGGTTTCTGTCGTGCATTTTGGCTGACATGAGGAGACATCACACTATGATTTCTAAAATGTTTTTCTTTCCGCTATTGAGAAGGGTATTATTATGGTATCTTCTTCTACTTTATTGCTAATTTTAATTAAGGAGGCACATTTTGAACATTCTTAATGTCATGATTAATTCTTATGTTTTGATACTTGTTTAACTGACACTTATATTTTGCAGAATGGTTCATGGTGTGCGCATAAAAAATGGGAAAGCAACCTATGTCTCCCGCTTTGTGAAGACATCACGGCTCAAACAAGAGGAGATTTATGGGGGATCAAAATTTGTGAAGGCATGTGTCATATATGCCATTATGTGCTTCTCTATCTCAAACTTTTTTTTAAATCTTTTCTTATCTAAATGACACTCATAAAGGGTTAAAGTGCATTCTTTATTAGACATTGTACTTGTCTGTTTAAACTTGTCAATTTAAAGAGTATCAGTTCTTTAATAGTACTCTATTAGTTTTTTTGAAGCAAAGCCTTTTATCCAATTCCTGTCATTAGACTAAATAACAGTTGCAATTACTTTACAAAAATGCAAAAATATATGGAGTTGGAAAGCCCTAAATTGCTTCAATCGTTTTCTACATATGAGGTTGTACTGTTGTACCATTAGACCAGTAGGTTCAGGTACTAAACTTGATGTCGATGGTTTAAGGCAAAATTCATTTGGCTTTGGAAGACTACTCAACAAAAAGGGATATACTTGAATTTTTCATCAAGGAAATGTATTCATGTGTAGTCACATAACATATCATGAACGAACAAGTGTTTTCTAGCTCAACTTGAGCAAACAAGTGTTTGCTTCAACATATGCTATGTATTCCATGTCTTATTCTTTGTTCCCTTACGATTACAACTTGATAAGCAGATTGGTGACTTGAGAGGGTTTTTTGGACTTATCATGGTTACTATGCAACTGCTAAGGACAAAACTCAAAGTACTGGATGCTTCCTATGGAAATGGCACAGGTGGGAATTATGGTGCTTTCCTACCATATAATTATCTCTCTCTCTCTCTGTCTAACAACAGCCAGCTGAACACATACAATTTTAATTTTAGCTAATATACTTGCATTAAATTTTTAGATTATGTAAGGTCAGTCAGACAATTATATGAATATGGTGGCATAGTGCAGTCCTAATTTTATATCGTTTGCATTTCTTGGTAATAGTTGGGTTTATTAGATCCATAAAATGACAGAAAACTTCATCTGCTTGTTGTATGTACATGGGCCCTGCTTGACTTGACTATAATTGGATTGTGTATTCAGCTAATACAGCTCTAGTATATCATCATGGGAAGCTTTTGGTGCTTGGTGAGGCAGATAAACCATGTAAGTGTGCTCTTTCTCTCTCCTGTTAATAGAATTATGTTTCTTTTTTATGGCTAAAATATTGTTCAATGAAACCCCTGTTAGCCCCTTGTCTCCTTTCCCATCTCCATTGACTTCACCTGGTGGATATTTAGCTTACAAAACTTGTCCAATTTTTACCAAAGCAATTATGACACTCATATTATATCTTTATTTGACAAGTAAGGTGTGCATGCTTGCATGAGGATGTTTTGTGGCTTCATTATTTACAATAAACGAGGTGCTGTTCATACAGTTCTAGTAGTCTGTGTGTATGCGCACGTGTGTGTGTGTGTGTAGAGATACAGATGGATCTAATGCAGCACAGGTTTTCTATCTGTTGAATAGATGTTATCAGAGTTTTGGAAGATGGAGATCTGCAGACCATTGGCATGATGGATTACGACAAAAGACTGTCACATTCCTTTACTGCTCATCCAAAGGTGGATCCCCTCACCGGTATGATTAATTAATGTCAATATGAATACTGCAGTAAAATTAATGCCTCTAGATTTAGCTGAGTTTTTTGTTTAACCTTTGCGATTTGATAAGGTGGTTGATTTATCTTCTTTTCACTTATCCTTGTTCGGTTGTCACTACTACCTTGTTATTTTCTATCTAGCTGCAAAACATACTTCTGCTGTAACTATGAAATATCTAAAGTCGTCACCAGAATGAAATACATGCATAAAACAGAAGAGCTGGAACTATGAAATAGCATATGCTGGTGGGATGAGGTCAATTTACATACTCTAATATACCTGCACCTAGACTTCCTCACCCAATAGCAAGTAAACTTTATGGTTACAATAAGGTAGTTGTTAGTCCTACAGCTGTAAGGCTTCAATTCTTTCATATAGGATAAGCTTTTACAACTTGCACTAGATTTTATTCTGTGACCTGCACATTTCAGAATTCTCATTCTGATTGCCTTAAGTTTGTTATGACTAACATAAGCTAAAAAGAACTGAGAGGTAACTTGGATATTTTCACAACTATATTTGTTCTAGCAACGATATTATTGTTAAACTACTCCAACTATAACAATTAGCAAAGATATTATGAACTAGTGAACTGACACACACAACTCTTGGCAGCAGCCTTGTTTGAGCTGACACTAATGTATCTGTTCTATTTCTTACAATCTTGAGAATAAAGTTAATTTCTTTCTTGTTGTCACAAGCAAGTTCTCTTAGACAAGCTTTCGTACAGGGGAAATGTTTACCTTTGGATATTCTCGTACACCACCATATATCACATACAGAGTCATATCAAAGGAAGGGGTAATGCAGGAACCAGTGCCGATAACAATACCAGAACCAATCATGATGCATGATTTTGCCATCACTGAAAATTATGCGATTTTTATGGATCTACCGTTGTACTTCAAGCCAAAGGTACGGCTCTTAGACAATGTTATCCATGTTCTTACTTTGACATGAAACATTGTGTAGTAATTGCTTCCCGGGTCTGCTTTCAGAAAGAATGCATATTTGTGTCCCAGTACCTTTTTTTAATTGGTCCCTACACAACTTTATTTTATTTGAAAATAATCCTTCTAAGTTGGATTTAGTTCAAGTTTTTGTAACATGTAAGTATTGAGTCATTGACATGTGAATGAAGCGTGTTGAGACTTGTAATGTATTAATGAATACTCCCTCCGTTCCATTTGACTTGGCCTGCATTCCTTTTTGGGCTGTCCCACTTGACTTGGCTTGTTTTCTTTTTGGGTAATCATTTTACACTACATTAAATATGAGTGCGCACACACATTTACACTACAATCTTATTCTCCTAAATAACCGTGCTGAAAAGAAATAGGCCAAATTGGCTGGACGGAGGGAGTATTTCTTAACTGATTTTTGCTTACTAATTACTGAAGCAGTCATGGTCATCAATTTTCTTCCAGGAGATGATAAAGGAAAATAAGTTTGTTTACACTTATGATCGTACTAAGGAAGCTCGTTTTGGGATTCTTCCACGATATGCTGAAAATGAGATGCTAATAAAGTGGTTTGAGCTTCCAAATTGCTTCATATTCCACAATGGTGAGCTACTTAATTCTTTTGTATTTTAGAAAAAGGATTTCCTGCAAGTTGTTTCAAGATTCTAGGCTTGTAGGTAGCCAAACATACTTTTTACTTCATAAGATGATGCATGATCCACAAATGTTGATTTAATTGATATTCCTGTTCTTTTGTAACGTGAAGGGTTTTGTACAGATCAAAGTAAATCTTTTGATAATAGATTGTAATGGTTTTCTAAAAAGCCAAAGATTACTCGATACTCTTTCTTTTTTTGTTAGGACAAGATATAGTTTCTACAGTTCCTCTTTAAGTAATGGGATGAGTAAGTGCTGCAATTGCTTGCTTGGTGCACAACCATTTTCCTGCATAATATTTAATTGAACTTGATATAAGAATAGGGCCTGTATGTATCTATATGTTATTTCCATATGCTTTACCTAGGATCTTTTTGTCCTATGCACAACCTGAAATCAACTAGGTCCAACTGGCGCTTGAATTTCAATCATAATAATCTTGAGATGAAAAGTAACAACCAGTTCAATCTCTTAACAAATATTGTTTTTACTCATAATCACCATAAGTTATTTCTAGAGATTTCCTATACTGAACAATTAATATACCCCAACTGTTTGTCAGCAAATGCTTGGGAGGAAGGAGACGAAGTAGTTCTTATCAGCTGTCGGCTTGAAAATGCTGATCTTGACATTTTCAACGGCTCTGTAAAAGAAAAGTTTGAGAATTTTAAAAATGAACTGTAAGAGACCATGCTAATCCATTTATACTTATCTCTCTTATTTCTAAGGTGATACTCTGTTTGTGTTAGGTATGAGATGAGATTCAACCTTAAAAATGGTCTGGCTTCACAGAAAAGATTATCTACATCCGCTGTAGATTTTCCCACAGTGAATGAACGCTACACAGGCAGGTAAGCTCGGTCAAGTTCATCAATCATTCGGCTCAATTTGAAGTGGATAAATTCAAGAGAACTAGTTTCAGAAAAACTCATAGACGATCAGCAATCTCAGGACCATGATGTGTGTTTTGTGCATTCAGGAAACAAAGATACGTATATGGCTCCATATTGGACGATTATCCTAAGGTATCTGGTATTATCAAATTTGATTTACAAGCAGAACCAGACACTAAAAAGGAAAAGCTTGAAGTGGGGGGTAATGTCATCAACATCTTTGATCTCGGACCTGGGAGGTTCGGATCAGAGGTGATCTTTGTTCCCCGGCATCCTGATAATACATGTGAAGAAGATGATGGCTACTTGATTTTCTTTGTCCATGACGAGAGCACCGGGTACGTTCTCCATCTACTGTACTTGTAATCTATTTCTTGTCTTTCTCCTTGTGAATTAGGCCACTCGATTTTCCAGATGAAGCATGCATTGCAACTCATTATGCGTATCTGGCTATCACTTTTGTATTTGACAAATCTGGTTGCAACTGCATATATATTCTTCCTACTCCAGCAATATTTGAAATTAAAACTATATAAGACAGAATACTTGAGTGTATAAAGACAACTTGAGTATCTTAGTTTTTATTGAGTAAATATTGTATTGTTTGAGATGTACAGGAAGTCAGCAGTAAACGTAATTGATGCAAAAACAATGTCAGCCGATCCTGTTGCTGTAGTGGAACTTCCCAGAAGAGTCCCATATGGTTTCCATGCCTTCTTTGTAACTGAGGTTGGTACATAAAAAATGTTCTTGTTAATCTAAATTAAATGTATAATAAGGAAATAAACTAAGACTATTCAATAGTAGATAGATTATTAAATATTATCATGAAACTTTATTATCCTGTGACACAGGAACAACTTCAAGAACAGGCTTAGCTCTGACAAGGCCACGATGATCAGATCACTTGTAGATTTCCAAGACATCATGTATTCTAAATTATAGTTGCTATGTAGTAATTACTGTGACGATGATCGGATCTATGTGGAGTGCACTGTCCAAGTCACTAATCCAGCGTGGTTGTATGCCGTGTGACCGTCTCTAATAATAATAATAATAATATAGTTGTGGAATTATTCGTATATTATATTTACCTTAAGCTTCTAAACTTATGCTTATTTGTGTTCCACAAGGATTTCCAGCTACCTCACTTCATATCTCATATGAATGAAATAATTAAATCGGTAAACTCTTTTCACTCTTATTTATAATTTGTTGTTAGAGCTTCAACTCATCTCTTACATCAAATAATATCTCCAAGTTTATCTATTTGGGTTAAGTACCAAATTCCCCCTATCGATGGACGTCCCTATCGCGTTTAGCCCCCTACCGTCCACTACTTCAACGTGGCTTTATCACACCAATTTGCCCCCTGCCTTTTAACTGGATGTTAACGCCGTTAGCCTCCAAGCTCTCTCTCTGCTGCCGCCGCCGTCTTCTCTCTGCTACCGTCTCGACGGCGGCGCCATCGGTGTGGCTGCCTCCGTCCCCAACCCCTTCTCTTCCCTCTTGCTTGGAAAAGGGAGATGGTGGCAGCCTTGTGGCTGCTACTCACCGGAAAATTTAGGGCAGGAATGGTGGTCCTGTCTGCCGAAATTGAGCAGAGGAGATAGAGATGCATCGGCGGTGGGCCGGTGGCCAAGTTGCCGCCGTCTAACTCAGGGAAGAGGGTGGACGGAGGCGGCATCGTGTGTGGCGCAGAGGTCGTCGGAAAATAAGGGAAAGAGAAGGGATTGGAGACGGCGAGAGGAAGACGCAGGGATTGTTCCAAGCAAGAGGGAAGAGAAGGGATTGGGGACGGAGGCAGCCACACCGAGAAGAAGGTAGCAGAGAGAAGACGGCGGCGGCATCAGAGAAAGAGCTGGAGGCTAACTGCGTTAACGTCCGTTAAAAGGCGGGGCGGGGCGGGGGGGGGGGGGAATTGGTGCGATAAAGCCACGTTGAGGTAGTGGACAGCTCTTCCCCTGACGGCAGGGGGCTAAACGCGATAAGGGACACCATCGATAGGAGAGAATCTGGTACTTAACCCTATCTATTTTACGTGGCTTGTGGACTCACTACAAGAAAAGCTATCGGACACCGACGGAATTACCGACGGGCATTCCGTTGCTATTCCGTCGGTAATTTAGCAACGGATTTAATTTTCGTCGGTAAAAATTTTACCGACCATATTTTAAGCGACGTACGCGCGCCGTCGTTAATCCGTCGGTATTAGTTTTTAGCAACGGAATTTTTGACTTTACCGACGAAATTTTTCGTCGGTAATCGGTCAGATTCTTGTAGTGACTGTTACAAATGAACGTAAAATTTATTGAATGTGATTTGTATAATAACATGAGTTTATCTAGTGTGTCACAAAATACAAGTTTATCCAATGTACCAACTACGACTTCCCATAATAATAATAATAATCGGTCAATGTCCCGCTAGACAAAGTTGGTCTGTTTTATTATCTGTTAGGTGAATTTGGTCTATTAAGATAATTAAGGTAGTTTAATACAATCATAAAATGCAATTAAATAATAAGATTAAGTCAAAAACCCTCGGACACATTATCCTATATTGGCATATTTAAATTATTAACGTTTAAAATACACGAATTTTGGATATAATTTGATTTTGTACATAAATTTTAAAAATTTATAAATAAATATGCGACTTTATACATTGTTGTGCTTTTTCCAAAATTTGAATTTCCATCCAAATTAATTCTACAACCAAATTTGGCCTAATATGTTGTTTGGCATGGCACAAATTCAATCAAAACTACATCACTTATATTCTTTTTCTAACCAGGGGGCTTAGCCCACTGGCCACCGGGTCCTCACTTAAGTGCAGTGACCCGGGTTCGATCCCTCTTGGGAGCGAATTGGAGATATAAGGTGGATTTGGTGAATGGAGAGATAAAGGTGGTTCTTGGATATAAGGTGGATTTGGTGAATGGAGAGATAAAGGTGGTTCTTGGAGTGGATGGAGGAACTAATTACTAACATCTAACATGACTACGTGACTCTTTCTCCATTATCAATACTTTAAACAAATTTTCTTTAAAACCCTTGCTGAAAGCATTCATTTAATTTAACATAACTCCACTTTTTAATAAAATATTTTATTTTTCTTTCATCAATGTACACAATCCTTAGCCTAATAAAATATTTTATTTTTCTTTCATCAATGTACACAATCCTTAGCCTAATACTTCCTCTGTCCAACGAATGAGTAATCATATTTTCTTTCTGGTTCGGCCATCAAATGAGTATTCATTTCCATTTTTTATAAGCATACCTCACATAACACATTCCACGACAAAAATGGCATCCTTATTCCACTTGCACACACAATCAATTTATTAAAACTTGTGCTACCTCCGAATGAGTACTCATTGGATGGACGAATGAAGTAAATTTTTACTCCCATTAACGTCACCAACTCAGCCTGCCCAACATATTTTTTTCACTTTAATTTTTAATTATCTATAGTAATTTGTTTATTATATTTAAAAATACAAAAAAATATTAAAATATTTTATTTTTGTAATTTATAATCATAATTAAAAATAAATATTATCATTCATAACAATTGATACTTTACTTAACCATAAATGAAAATTATAAATGCTTGAAACATAAAATTGAAATTCATAAGAAAGAGAGAATTCAATTTGTCGTAAGAATATAGAAAAATTTTGGTTCTATTTATAGAGAAAAAACCAATCCAAATTTTAATATAATTTTAACTTTTTATATAAAAAAATTATCTATAGTCAAATTTAATTAAATTTAGTGTTAAATAAATGTAAAATCACAAACTTTGGTCAAGAAACGCTTTGCCCACAAACTTTGAAATTTTCAATTTTTATATAAAAAAAGCATTTGTTAAATTTTACCATGGATTTCATCTCCGGTGACCGTAAAATTGACGTGACACTGATGTAGATTTAATTTTACGCTTAACGACATTGTTTTACAAATAAAATGATGTTGTTTCAATATAATCAAATTAATATTCTTAATTCCTAAAAATCACAAATATTCTATTCCTCCTAAAATCAGATCCCAATTTTTTTTCCCTTGAAAAATTGCTTTGCCCCCTCACATTTCACAGGTAGGCCACACTCATTGCCTTCTCCTACCGACCGCTCATCAGCAGCAATTCCCCTCCGTCATTTCCCTTCTCCCCAGAATGTCGCCCCTTCGATCTTCGATGCGCCAACTTCCTCCTGCATCAGCTCCCTCAGGTTAACACTCGCTCTATTGAACCCCACCTTGTTTACTTCGTCGGTGGGGACAGTGAGTGTGAAGAATAATACTACATCTTATGTTTTTCTCGCTTGGACGAAAAAATAGAATGAAGAAGAAGAATAATAATAAGGTTCCACTATTTGCAGAGACGCGAAGAAGAAGAAGAAGAATGATAATTTAGGGTACTGATTTCATTTCTATGGATTGAGTGATAAATATGTACAAAATGACGCAATTTTTTACTCTTACCAAACATTGCATTTTGAGTTATCGGACAGAAAAAATTGTGATGCGTGTTGGCGAGCCACATCACTGTCACGTCGATTTCAAATTAGGAGAATTGAAAAACGGTAGTAAAATTGAGCAAATGTGAAAGTTTTTTTTTTATATATAAAAATGAAATTTTCAAAGTTAGTGAACAAAGCGTATTTCGACTAAAGTTTGTGATTTTACATGAATTTAACCCATAAATTTATCTATATAAAAAAACAAAATCTTAATCTATATATATATGAAACACTAGTTTTCTAACGTTAATATTTTCCCACCCCTCTCGAAATTTTAGGATGTTTGAATAAACGTGGGTCATTTTCAATGAATGCACTTTTATCTCCTGCTTTTAAGCAGCCTCTATGTAACACAATAGTTCACACAACAGCAACTTCTCTGTACCATCCACACGAAAGATAGTCACCCAAATTACACATAAAATTAGGAAAATCAATCGAATTATTCAATTTTTTCAAACGCAATTTGTGTGAATCGAGTGGAGAGACGAAGAACTAGAAAGAGGGATAAAGAGCTTTAGAAAAAAGATGGATAAAGAAGGAGGGCGAAGAAGGTGGTGTCTGGGAAATGAATAGATGGCTAAGCCGGCGGTCGAAGTGGTTGATGTTGTTCGACCGGTCGTTGACAGCAGCGTTGAAACGGCGGTCGCACGTGCTGCTGGCTTTTCGGCCAGATTTGTTTGGGGAGAAGGTGGAGGGCAAAGACGACGGCTGCGTTGCGACGGTGAGCAATCGCCGGACTTGAAGGAGCAGGTGTAGGAGGAGGGTTTGTTGATTTGGGACTTGAGAGTAGAGAAAGATGAGGGAAACGAGTGAATAGGTTGTTAGGCACTAATAAGAAGTTTCAAACATGTTGGGCTTGCTGATGAGATTTGAAATATCGATTGGGGCTTCAAAAAAATCATCTTGAGCCTTTACTTAGTAGATGTTGGGCGTTGGGCTTTAGGATAATTGAATATTATGACTCTATATTTTGTATGAATTTAATATTAAACTTAATTAAATTGTTTGATTCATTTACTAATAACTGTTTTATTGTTAGTTATAGTATAAAATAAACCAATTACAGTAATATGTATATATAACCACTGATTTATATATAAAAAAATAAGTATCAAATTGTGTTACTATTATCATAATTCTAATTTTTTGCCAGTTTAATTTTTATTATACAATACTCATTAAATTTAATGTAATAAATATTTTTGAGAGGGAAATTTGATATAATAATTATTGAGTTAATAATATCATTATTATACTCTACTTTGAATAATAAATATTCAAATTAATATATATCTTGCTTTTGTTATCTATTAATTTAATTCATAAATAATGACATTTTGATAATATATAATTTAAAATTTTAAAAATTATAGTAAAATATGTCTCGATCCGTGCATCGCACGGGAGGGCATACTAGTTAACTAATAACAAGTGTCATGTGGCATAATGAATGACCTAAAGGGTGGACGACCACCTAGGTCATGGAAAAATAATGACTTGTGAATTATGTTTATTTTCCTTTGCTTTTGTTATAGTGTGTTATCCATGGGCACAAAGATTCTAGAATTGAAGATATGCTCTAATCTTCATCCTCACTTCTAGGCTTGGCGACGTCCAAGGCCGACGGGGTGAGGAATTGTGTTGTTGAGAGAGGGGTGGTGAGGTGTAATTATAAAATTAATTTGATTTTTTAAATATAATTTATAATTAGAATGACATGATTTTGATTTGGTGCCGCCAGTGGCAACGTCGAGCGGTCTGGTGGAGGCGTTGGGGTTAGGTTTAGGGAGGAAGGAGTTGTGCCCCGTCTCGGCCGTGATTGGACTGAAAGAACCGCCGGTTGTGCCAAGAGTGGCAGGGCCGGGCAGCGGTCAGAGTGAACGTCTACAAGATGTGGTGGTGTAGCGGTGTGGTGGAGCTGGTGAAAAGGATGCGAGGGGAGTGCGGAATGGACGCGATTGTTTTCACGAGTACTGCGGGGGTGGAGGGGCTGCTGAAGAGCTTGGCGGAAGTGAGGTTGGATTGGGGAATGGTGAGGCGGATGGTGGCAGCGGCACACGGTGAAGTAGGATTGGATTGGGGAATGGTGAAGCAAAACGATGTCGGTTCACAACATGTCATTTAATAATAATAATAAAAATCCATGTAATGGACACGTCGACCAATTTAAGTCACGTCATTTAAAATATTGACACATAGATATAATTAGTTCATCGGAATACTTCGCCAGATGCAAAAATCGCTTAATAACTTAGTTGAGATATACTGTGACTGATTTTCTGAATTTAATGTAAAACGCGAAAATGAAAATAATTGAGATATTTAGCGCATTAACCTCATTTTAATATTGCCTTTTTTGTGCGTCAATTTTCAAATAATTTGTATGTATATGCAAATATTCAATACTTATGCACCTTGGTTACTGCTGCAGCCTGCGGAAGTCGTGGGTGGGATATAAAAATAGTTTAAATATCTGATAGTTGAATCTGATAATGGAATACACTCTCTTTTATTTGGTAAGCTTTGAACTTTGATGCTCTATATATTCGAGCTTTAATTGAAATAGTTTAAAAATCATTCATACATACTCTATGTTATAATGGACAACAAATCATTCTCTTTGTCTGGTCCGACATAAAAATAATTTTTTTTAAAAATAGTTTAAACAAATAATATTATTGATGGAAACGACATTATCCATGCAAGACACATTGCATTATAACATTAATTAATAAATACGCTGTTATTCAAATTAAATAATCGTAACTCAAATAATGTTATCGACGCAGACAACATTATTCATGCAAGACGAATAGCGTTATAACATTATATTGTACTCTTGTGCGAGATGGAATGAGAAATTTATAGAATTGAAACGATGTGTTAATTTTTTTTTTTTTTTTTTTTGATGAGATCATGTAAAACTGAATTAAAAATTTTAAGTTTATATTTAATAAATGTAACAGTTCGGCTCCAGACTTGACGACTATCCCACAGACTAACACGAGTCTTTTATAGCGTGTTTTGTCCTCACTCACACGCTCTCGAGAAACTTTCCAAGACTCATCCATCCTGAAATTGCTTCAAATCAAGTACACTTAACCTTAGAGTTTTTTACATGTGGTGACCAGAAAAGAATATACATCTAACCCAATCAAATATTTTAAGCTCTCATTGAATATGTCGTCTCATTCCAACATATTCTCGAAATCTCTCTCGTTCGGATGTGTTCTGATTCATTCATGTGCCTCTCCGCTTGGAAGTTTTAATCGGAGCCAATCTTTGTTTGTGTCTCTTTTGCACCGACGATCACTCCGCACTTCGTTCTTTCTTGAGGGTCACAATAAATACTAAAAAAAAAAAAAAAAAACTTCTGTTTAATAATGGTTCAGCTTGGGGATTAAGATCATTGTACTAAGTTTTGGGCCTAAATCCAATTATTAGAGTTCATGGGCCTAAGGCCTTTAGGGCTCACTCTCACATCTATAAATAGAAGGTTAGCATTAACATTAAAAAGGATGATTTATTTCTGAGCAACACTTGTAATATGTGAATACTCTCTCAAAGCATAGTGAAACCAACGAAGAACTCCCGTGGACGTAGATCATTTATGATCGAACCACGTATATCTTGTCTCGTTTATCGTTTTTTGTTTATCGTTTCTTAATTAGGGTAAAATTTCTTGTTTCATCAACTGGCGCCGTCTGTGGGAAACGGGGGCTACGTCGTGAGTTCCGACGAGCCTCTAATTTTGTTTTTGGGAAATTGGGGTTACTGTTCATCGATGATTACTGTTCATCGAAAAGAAAAAGAAATCAGGCATAGTTACTGTTCATCGGAAATCAAGAAAAAAGGGGGGGGATCAGGTTATCTCCCTAATTCTAAAAAAGCGGCCACTCCCAACTCTCAAATCATTCATCCTCAGGTCCAACTCTCTCTACATGACTTAACCGGTCAGCTGCCATCTCAGAATCCCGGCGGCGTTGCCGTCGGGCATGGATCCATCCTTCTCTCGTCGTCCTCACTCTCACAAATCCAGAACGGATCTCTCTCAATTTCTACTTTCATCTAGAAAAGTCGAGCTCGACCGCTGTGACCCAGTGAACCTAGACCAGGTTCAGCGCAGGTTTCAATTGAAGCCGCCACCCTTCTTCCATGACTTTAACCTCCGATCGAAGACCCTAATCGCAGCGGAAACCAGCCACCACCGCCGCACCGAGCTCCCATCCTTTGAGCCAACCATTGGCATAGGGAAAAACCCCCAATTCTCTCAATTAATTTGTATTTTCCAAACGATTTATGGTAAATTTTGATGATTCTTCATGTCTCTCTGTGTTTCCCAGCGATTTATGCAAGCATCGACACCTTTCCCTGAGCTCCCAGCGCGAGAATCCCCAAATTGCCTTATATTTCGGTCTTCGGCGAATAATCGTCCGACGAACTCTCTGCTGCCATCATCGGCTCCCGCTCTTGAGGGTGGGAATCTAAAGAACAGAGCAATCATCACCGCAGAACTCTGTAGAAGGCTTATCGCTGGCCCCCTCCTCCTTCACCATGAATATCGTGGTCGAACCCGAGTCCAGCCTCCGTGTCGGATATCTCAGCTATGACTGAGAGACATACAACTGGATCATTGCCGAAGGCATTTCCAGCTACCTTGGCCAGAACATCTCTGCCTCTCAATTAATCAAGAAGCTAAGTTATCTCGATTTTTCTCTTCGTATTGAATTTGGTTTGGGAATGATTAGGGAAAATGGGCTGAATTATATCTGGCTTTGGGAGGTTTAATTGAGGTCCATGTACTGTGTCCTAAACTCTCGTACATAACTAAAATCTTGCTCTGCTTCTTGTGATTTGCTTGAGATTGCTGTTGCTGGGACTAATCGTATATAGCTATCTTCTATTTACTAGTGTCTCGATATATGAACATTTGCATTTCTTGGGCTTTGCCTTCTTGATCATGTTTCGAAAGCAGTCTACTATGATTGATTGTTTCTAGGGAAAATCCAGATGCTATAAGTATATGACAATTCTTCTTGATGTCTTTTGAGTTCACATGTTGGGTAAACTGCCATTTCTAATCTTGGATTCGCATGTTGGCATTTATTTGCTTTAAACTAGACGAAGTTACATATACTTCCCAGGTAGCATATACAAAGTATTCATGCATGAATTACTTGATCCCATAATCAAGGGCGCATCAAGGGGCCGATTACTGGTTCGGATATGGGAATTCTTGAAAAATCATTAGAACATGTGGTATAATTTGCGTGATCCATTCAGTGAGAGATGTTGCTGTGTTTCTGGCATAGAAGATTGGGAAGGGGAAGATATGCTTTTGCTTTTTCAGCCCGTGGATCATTGTTGAGTTCAGCCATCGGATTGGCCAGAGAGCCCGTTGGGTCGAGCCTCACAAAATTCTAGGTGAAGGTTAAACTCTACTTCCAGGCCGTGAACCACCTGAGCTCATCGCAGCCGCCTCCGTTGGCCAGCCACGTCTTGAGCTGCATCATCATAATTTTCTTGTACAGGCACAACACCTGATAGTTGTTCATTTTTGGCCCTCTGCTCGCCGGCATCCCGAAGCTGCGCAGAACTCCCTCCGTCCAATCACCCATTACTTATAGAAAAGTTCAAGTTCGTGGCTCAATTTCTTGCTCTGATGCTGCCAATTTGGGAACTAAAATTTGAGGGAACTGCTGGTTCTTTGTTTCGTTTTCCCCTTAGGGGATCGAGGTGAATAACAGCTTCTTTTTTCTCAAAACTGGGACAGCAACAGCTACTCCTCAGTTCATTCGACAATTGAGCTACCTCTACATGACCTACGCTGGGATTATCATATATATACTGGTATATGGATATTGGGGTGCCGAATTTGCTTGATCTCCAGTGGAGTCACGCAGCCGAGGAATTTTGCAAATTTGAGAAGGGAAGATGTCCTTAATAATTGCTATGTTTACTTCTTTAATAACGGTTCATACCTTCATTTTAAATAAAATGGTGTATGTTGTCCACTTGTTATGAGCTTGATTGAGCCTTGAACTTCTATGAGACGTTCAATATTAAATTTGTGACCGATGATGTTGGATATCTTAAAATATTGCTTGAGAGGGGCTGTTTCTATATTGAATTTCTATGAGACGTTCTTGTTTCTATATTTATAGTTTCAATATTGCTTTAGAGGGGCTGTAATCTTGTTTATACATTTATGCTAAGCTAGTCATTGTTAGCGCAAGAATTATATATATATCTATGTATAGAAGCCTGAGTTTATGAGCTTGATGTTGCTATGGTTTTCTTCTGGTTCCGGGCTTGATATAGCTGTGGTGTTGGCTCAAAGTTTGGACTGATGGCTCTGATTTGGCTTTGATCTTAGCTCAGCGCTGAAGAGGGCAGCGCAGGCGAGGGCCTTTGAGGTCAGCGCAGACGGATATCTTCGAGAGGAATTGAAGCATCAAGAGGTCAGTGCAGGTGGCGTCAAGAGGTCAGCACAGACGGCGGTCTTTGAGCGGAATTGAAGCATTAAGAGGTCAGCGCAGGTGGCATCAAGAGGTCAGCGCAGACGGCGGTCTTCGAGCGGAATTGAAGCATCAAGAGGTCAGCGCAGGTGGCATCAAGAGGTCAGCGCAGACGGCGATCTTCGAGAGGAATTGAAGCATCAAGAGGTCAGCGCAGGCGGCGGTCTTCGAGAAGAATTGGAGCATCAAGAGGTCAGCGCAGGCGGTGGTCATCATGAATGCAGCACATCTGGTCTATCAGCGCAGTGCATCTTTTCTCTCAAGGCAGCGCAATGCGTCTTGTCTATTGGGGCAGCGCTGCTGCGTTTTTCTCTATAAGCACGGAGCAGGGTTGCTTTTTAAGAAATGTCTGCAAAGCACACAACTCATGTTGAATTTAGGGGCTTGTTGGATTTCTGAATTCTAGGCTTGAAGAGTCGTTTGATCTTATTATTACAATATATTGCTGATATCTTGTTGTGGTGGAACTCAACTCTTAAATCTGGACAGGACCAAGCGAATGATGATTTAAAATTTATTTCTTATTCATACGAGAACATGTTATGAAGTCGAAAAGCTAATTGGAATTATAGCCCTGTTTCAAGGGGCTCTCATATTTTACTAATACTTTTGCTTAAGAATTCTTATAGCACATGATAAACATCTCTGGGGGAAAGACTTGAACAAATATGGTGAACACCATATACATGAAAAGGTCACCCACTAACAAGTGGTGACTCAGGTACTTCGCAGAACTATAGTTCCTTACTACATGATCTAAGCTACTTTATCTAAGCATGAAGGCATGATTGGAATTCGAAAAATATTCTACTTGAACACTTGGGCATACCATTGATTTATATTATCTTTGATGGGATGTGAGAATTTGACATTAACTAGTACGAAGCTGCACACCTTCTGCATATGTAACAACCCGCTCTTTTATTATATTTAAATCCAGTAATACGATAATTATTATTTCATCTTTCAGTAAATCAAGCCCAGTAAATAATTATGATTTAAATTCAACTTATGACACTGGATTATATTCAATTAAGCAGGATTATTATTTTATTACCAAGTCAGTAGTTTCGCGTAAATAAAACCGCGATGAAAATTATTGAGTAAGCCAATAATTATTTATTTCAGATTCATAACTGACTTAGTTAAGTCATGTTATTTATTAATCACAATAGAATTATTTTTCTATTATTATTTCTTGAGTCGTGAATTTATTCCGACTTGTGAAGAATTAAATCTACGATATTAATTTAGATATTATTCCGTGTATTAAATCTAGCACGCCATGCTCCCTCAGCCACTCTATTCTCACCCATGCCTTAGCTTCTCTTTTTCCACTCCTACATAGTCAAAAATTTCAGCAAGCAAAATCTCAAATGTCAGCAGGCAAATCTAATCACTTAAATTTTTCAACCACGCCTCTACAATTCAGCTGCACTATTCACCATCTTTTCACACTGATCAGCCTCTCCTTAGTTCAGTATTTACCTCCTTTAAAAGCCATCCTCATTACCTAAAATCTTTAGCAGCTGCAAAGGATTTTAAACGGTAAAGATCTCTTTCTCCCCTTATTTCTCTTGAAACAACAAGAACAAGCTCTTAACCATTTTCTGCAAATCTTTTCTGCAGAAACAAGATCACCATACATAACATAGCAGAACATCAACCTGATTTCCTCTACAGAATACTAATCGGTAATTTCATTGTTTCAATAAACTCTTATTTCATCACACAAGCTACTTCATTCATAGTTTATGCAGAAACCCAACAAAATCTATGTTTAGTATAAGAAGTACTGAGATATTAATTAATGGCATATTTCTGCTATAGAATCATCAGACTAGAATCCTTAAACAAGGCAAATGCATCAAGAGATACTAAATAGCATGAGAACCAAAAGAACACGCCACTAGCCTTGCATAAACAATATAGAGAACTGAAACTTCAAGTAGACAAGCTTCGAACTTAGTTTTTAGGAAGAAGGGACACGGCCCTGTTCAGTCGGGCCGAGAGACGACGAGTGGGCGGCGACTCGCGGGTGAAGCAGCAGGTGTTCGCCGGCCTCCCTACAGCAGCGGCGCCAACTTCGGAGAAAGGCAGCCCCGGCGAGCTGGCCTCTGTCGGCAGCAGCTGTTCTGCCGTCTCTCGCCAACTCCAGAGCAGCAGCAACGGCAGCAATTCCAGGAGAGGCAGCGGCTGCCGAGGCTCCAGCTGACGACGGTGGCGGCAACTCCAGACGGCGGCGACTTCAGTGGGCGATTGAAGGCGGAGCGAGATTGAGGAAGAGAGAAGGAGGCGCCGGACCTCGGCGCGATAGAGGCTGATTCGCCGGATTTCGGAGCTCTGCAACTCCAGGCCGCGACTCCGGGAACAGCAGCAGTCGGCGGCGAATTCCTCGGCGACGGCTGGAACGTCCAGAGGGCGGAGCGGCGAAGATTTCAGCCTCGCCGGAACCGTTGGCGGTGGAACTCGTGAGGAGGCGGCTGGATCGAGAGAGAGAGAGAGAGATGTGAGCAGCGTTCCTTTCTTGATTTTAGAGAGAGATGCAGTATTGATAATTAGAGAGAGAGAGAACATGTTTTGCTTTAAAAAAAAAGAGATAAACCGATATTATTGAGAGAGAAAAGCATTCTGCTTTAATAAAGATAGAGAGTGAGAACCGACTGTTTTGAGAAAAAAAGAGAGAGATTCGGTCTTTGAGTTGAAAAAGGAGAGAGAACGTGTCCTGCTTGGAGAGAAAGAGATAACCGAGAATTAGTGGGAGGATGGGCTTTGATTATTTTCAGTATGGGCTTTTCTTTTAATTTATTTTGGGCCTCACCTTTTAATTGATAATGGGCTGTATTTAATTAGTGTGGGCTAGAGTTAATTTTTATTTGGACTGCTATTATTATTTTGGCTTAAAATCAGGCCCAATTTAAGGGTAGTTTAGATTAATCTATTAATTAAATTGAGCTAATTATAATTATGGATTAATTTAGAATGAGGCTATTAATTAGTAAGTGAGTTAGAATACTCTAAGATGAGCGGATTAATTATTTATCCACCCTCATGAGACGATCCTCAATTAGTCAATTTTTATTTATTTAATCCGACAAGTAGGATTTATAATAGCATCTCTCAAATTATCATCTCAGAATAATAATTAACGGAATAAGAGTCATGCATAGTTATTTTATGCATTCGCATTTATTTGAGAATTTCCCTCGAATTAAAATCTTGCTTATTTTCTCGTATTAAAGGTCAAGCACCAGAGTTTAAGGCTTAGTCGTGAGTCTCTACTACCAGGTGGGCTTTCTACGTATAAACTAAAATTATATATTAGAATTGTTAAGACTTTATGCTTATGAATTTAAATATCGTCAATGCCTAAATGCTTTATGTTTTATTATTAATTGCCTATCTGATGTTAATCGAATTCGGATTCTGGATGGGACCGCAAATCCCTTCAGAATTAGTGTACACCCTTGTGATCGTGAGTCATCTAGCGGGTTGGCCGATCATAGTGTCCGTAGAGGGAGGCCTCCCTCTCGGCACGAGTTACTGATATGGTGATTAATGATATAAAATGCCTGCGCGGGTTATTGATGAAAGAAATGATATTATGTTTGGTAAATACGAGTCTTTAAAGGAAAACCCTCGTATATTACTACTGTTGAAAGGCTTGACAATAAAATATTATGCATGTATGTAAATTTCGGCAAGTGTCCACTAAGTACTTTTGTACTTAGCCCTGCATGTATTTTTAAATGTGCAGGTTGAGCTGTGATCGAGGATGTAATGTGCAAGCGGAGCTTTTGTCAATTTAGGACGAGAACCTCAGAGTGGAGTATATGTCTTCATACATATACTCAAGTTATTGTTATTCCGCTGCGAACACTGATTTCACTAAAGACATTATGTTATCTTGTCAAACAATATGTATTATTTAATAATGTACTCAAACTCGTTGAGTACCTCTTTTGAATAATATTATGTACGGTTCCTTTTGACCTTCGATAAATTCTAGTTAATTTCAATTGTTTTCCTTATTCAAGTCAAGTCATCAAGAAGCTAAACATGCCCTTTTCTAATCCCGCTCCTAATTCCCCTCCCTTAGTCGCGGTTTTCCCGAAATTGCTATCCTTAGCAAGTGCGGTCGTGACAGAATGGTATCAGAGCATTTCTTTTGCTCTGAGTACTAATCATTCCTTCTAAGTTGAGTCTAGATTAAGTAAGTAAATACACTTTGAACTAGTTGACAAAAGCTTGGCACTACATCTCGTCACGCTCAACGGAGGTTATGGTAAGTACTTTCAAGTTTTAATTAAGTTAATTTCTTGAAATGTATGAAGCATGAATAAGTATGACTATTGTATGAATCACAAGAACTTAGAACTATTAAGTTATACATATGCTCACTCACACGACAGAACATAGAAGAGAACTTAGGGAGATGCCTTAACTTTTTTCTTCATGTTATGATGACATCAACAATGACGGTTGAAATAGAGAAAGAGGAATCACACGAAGAGTCGCATGATGAAACCACGAGCATGAAGATTGAGCAGCGTAACAAACGCCAATAGTATGTTGATAGCATGAGCATAGCTTAAATATTCGAGTGTTTTTCTACGATGAGATCTCGAATTGGCTTGGCCTTTTGAATTTATTTTGTTGAAACTTTTATTGCTCGTTGCTAGATCTAAGAGTATATCATCATCGCATAACAAGCCCTAAGATCGGTAGATCATAACACTAGAGCTTTATGATGATTGTCGAATCCTTAATCTATGATTAAGTATTAGGGAGGTCCTTAATGCAAGTTATGATTTTGTGCTTGAGAACTAGATTTAGATCACCTCTATGACATGTGCTTGAATACTAGATTTAGACGATGTTGTGATATCTAGATTTCACGAGTTATGATTTTCGAACCGATTCTTGATTGCCAAGTATAGATGTTTGGAACCATATCGTTTTAGTTACTTGTCACGTTTTACTTTGAGTTGACGATAGAACTTCTTTCGTTAGATGGCGAGGACTGCCTATACTCGACGACGACCCTTGCCCCCATGGGCTAGTCCAGAGGAGGTCGAGCAGTCCTACCGCACCTATGCTCCATGTCACGGGGATAACCTCGGACAGTTCCTCGCAGGTTTTCACAGACACTGGGTCGAGGCGAGTGCACATGGAGTATCAGGGTATGACGGTATCCTGAGGTTGATTTTACTGTTACCTTTCGAGTGGCAAGGATGGGCTAGACTGATCTCTGCCCATTACATCTTTCGCCGGGAGGATTATCACGACCTCGTGGGAGACTTCCCTAGCTTTATTGCGGAGCTTTAGATCTGTTTCACTTTGTGGGGCCGCGCCCCTCTAGGGCCCTACATCCTTCCGGGAGACTACGTACAGGTGGGGACGCCTTTGCCAGCGGAGACACCCGCTACTGCCCCTGAGTCTCCGATGGCCTTACCACGAGATTCTCCACCACGTGCCTCAGTTCTAGGGCGCCGTGGTAGGCACGATGACGAGGCAGGCCCTTCTCATCCACGGGCTCGTAGGGATTTCCCATCGCCTCCTGACTCAGCGATCCGAGCTACTGCTACTCCACCACCACTGATACCTACGGTAGACGCAAGGTGTGAGGCTTCCATGGCAGATGTCGACAGGGTCATGGCCAACATGAGAGAGTTCCTAGATAGGGACAATTACCCTATGCAGGAGGATGATAATACAACACAGTATGGTACGATGAGGATTATTCATCCCGAGCCCGTGCCAACTCCAGCTCCGATCAAGCCTCGTACCACGGCCAGGATCCGCACCAGAGACGATCCGATCCGTGAGATTATGGACGACATCTTCCGCTCAGCCCAGATCATGCAAGAGACAGGCGAGGGCCAGGGAGAGACTCTGTTGCCCAGCTGGGAGCCGGGCGAGGATGAGGAGGAGGACCCCGAGGAGGATCCGGAGGAGGACCCCCTGGCGTCACCGAGGAGCAGTCGTACCGCAACTCAGGATTCACAAATTTGATAGTTTTTAGCTTGTGAATGTACTCCGGAAACGATGATTCGTTCCAATGACTATGATTTTATTTATGTTGTCTCTAGCTAGCATTAGTACGGAAACGTTGGTCTCTAGGACGTTCCGTGAATAAGTACCCTTTTGTGATTGCTTAGCTAATAAGCCGGTACATCATAGGAAGTACTGGATAGACTTTACTTACGTTTTGGTTGACGATGTAAAAGCCTCGATGAGACAATTTTCCATGATATATATATGACCCTAGCATGGGCTTTCTGCGACGATCTCGTATATGTTTTATGTTTCTCTACGGGTTCTTATTCTTCACGAGTCAGTTAAGAATGTAGTAACTTTGAATAATGTGACTCGTGTATGCAACGGATCCTGTTAATATCTTAGTTTTGAAGTCATGATAAGTTAAATTTGATAAACAGTTCTTTATTAATTGCCTTAGAGACTCCTGTATAGAATGTGTTAAAATGGGTGTTTGTAATTCAGAATGCCGCCTAAACGAGGTCGCCCCGCTAGGAGGAACGTTAACAACGATGGAAATCGTGATGAAATACCTAAAGGACGGCAAAACGACAGGGAACCTACCCCACCCCCTCCACCCCCTGCTAGAAGGACTGAAGAACTTTTTCTTCGACAGAATCCACCCACGTTCACTGGGACAGGCGACCCAGCCGAGGCCGAAGCTTGGGTACGCGCCTTGGAGCGTATTTTCACCTTTCTACACTGCACTGAAGAGGAGCGACTCTCGTGCATGTCTTTCCAACTAGCCGGATCGGCTGACTTTTGGTGGGAAGCCCGCCGAAAGACTCTGACTCCCGAACAATGGGCAGCTTATACTTGGGAAGACTTTAAGACTGGATTATACGATAAGTATATTCCCAAGAGCTACAGAAAGAAGAAGGAGGCTGAGTTCTATAGCCTGAAACAAGGGAAAAAGACGGTGACAGAGTATGACAGAGAGTTCTGCGATCTATCGCGTTATGCTCCACAACAGGTGGATACTGATGAGAAAATGGCGGAGAAATTTTGTGCTGGTCTGAGGCACGAGATTCGGATGACTCTAGCTAGTCATGGTGGACTCTCATACACTGAGTCTTTGAACAGGGCACTGGACATCGAAGCTGCGATGCCAGTAGAAAGGTTGGCTCCATCACAGACCTCAGCGCCAGCCAACCCACCTGCACGCCCTCAGAACTTTAAAGGGAAGCGCAACTGGAATGACCATAGAGGAAATGAAAACCAGACTAACAAGAGGCCATGGCAAGGAAATGCGCCGTTGGGACAATATCAGCAACAAGGACAAGGGAAGCAACAGGGTCCTGCCCCGGCTGGAGGCAGCCAAAGACAAAATGAAGTTCCTCTTTGTCCAAAATGCCACAAACCACATCGTGGTGTCTGTAAGGCTGGAACTGACAGTTGCTACACGTGTGGCCAGAAGGGCCACTACTCCTCACAATGCCCCAACAAACAGCAGGGCGCGGCAATCAGGGCCACTTATGCCCAGCCCCTGCAAGCAGTTCAAGGGCAACACCAGCCCCGCCAACAACAGCCATACCAGCAGCAATACCAATACCAGCCCCGCCAACAACAGCCATACCAGCAGCAATACCAACACAAGCACCAACAGCGCCAACAGCAACAGAGGCGGCAGCAACCATTGCCGCAGCAGGCGAGAGCCTTTGCTCTCACCCAAAACCAGCCCGAGAAAAACCAGGGAAACCTGGCAGGTATGGGCAAGCTTAAAGGTTTTTCCATAATGATTCTGTTCGATACTGGTGCCTCGCATTCTTTTATATCTGCCCCTTGCGTAGATACCTTAGAAATCGAATCAGAACGAGCTAAGTGTGCCTTAAGAATCACTACACCCTCAGGAGGAAGATCTACCACCACACATGTTTGCTCGAACGTAGAATTTGAAATAGGAAAACTTAAGATGGTAGCGAACAATCTTAATATTATGCTCATGTGGGACGTAGATATGATCTTAGGAATGGACTGGCTAGCTGAGAATCACGCCACCATCCTTTGTAGTGAACGAAAAATTTCTCTTCGACCACCTGGAAAGGAACCAACGGAATTTCACGGCATAGGTATGAAGAAAAGAGTACCAGTGATATCCGCATTACAAGCCAGAAAAGAGATGATGAAGGAAGGAAGCACAGCTTATCTCGTCTACTTAAACGGGGAAGCTAGTGAAGACAAGAAGGTGGAAGATGTGGCAATAGTACGAGACTTTCCAGAAGTTTTTCCTGAAATATTGCCAGGACTACCTCCAGACAGGCAACTAGATTTCACCATTGATCTAGAACCTGGATCTGCCCCAGTATCAAAGGCACCGTACAGGATGGCCCCAAAGGAACTACAAGAATTAAAGGTGCAACTACAGAAACTCTTGGACTTGGGTTTCATCAGACCCAGTGTCTCGCCTTGGGGAGCGCCTGTACTCTTTGTCAAGAAGAAAGATGGAACCATGAGAATGTGCATTGATTATCGAGAGTTGAACAAACTGACGCTTAAAAACAAATACCCTCTTCCAAGGATAGATGATTTGTTCGATCAACTCAAAGGAGCCAGTGTATTCTCAAAAATAGATTTAAGGTCTGGTTATCATCAACTGAAGATCAGACCAGATGATATATCTAAGACCGCTTTCCGCACAAGATATGGTCACTATGAATTCATTGTCATACCATTTGGTCTAACCAATGCACCGGCAGTATTCATGGACCTCATGAATCGAGTTTTCCATCCATACTTAGACAAATTTGTCTTAGTGTTTATAGATGATATCCTCATCTATTCTAAGAATGACCAAGAGCATGAAAATCATTTGAGAATCATCCTGGAGACATTAAAGACGGAGAAGTTGTTCGCCAAATTCAGCAAGTGCGAATTTTGGTTGAAAGAAGTAATGTTTCTAGGGCACATCGTATCAGCAGATGGAATCAAGGTGGACCCCGCCAAGGTGCAAGCAGTGCGCGAGTGGAAATCACCAACCACACCTAATGAAATCCGGAGTTTCTTAGGTTTGGCGGGATACTACCGGAGATTCATCGAAGGATTCTCTAAAATAGCGAGACCAATGACGCAATTACTTCACAAAGGAATCAAGTATAAGTGGAACGAAGAGTGTGAAGCCAGCTTCCAAGAGCTGAAGAAGAAATTGACAACTGCACCAGTCCTAGCAGTTCCAACAGCCGATAAAGAATACGTGATCTTCACGGACACGTCCAAAAATGGGCTAGGTTGTGTGTTGATGCAAGAAGGAAAGGTCATTGCCTACGCCTCGCGACAACTAAGGCCACATGAATTGAACTACCCCACTCATGATCTGGAACTGGCAGCAATTGTGCATGCTTTGAAAATTTGGAGACACCATCTATACGGAGTTAGATGTGAAATCTTCACTGATCACAAAAGCCTTAAGTACTTTTTCGAGCAAAAAGACTTGAATATGAGATAGAGGAGATGGCTCGAGCTCGTGAAGGATTACGACTGCGGTATCAACTACCACCCGGGAAAAGCTAATGTAGTAGCTGATGCTTTAAGTCGTAAAACTCAATCCGAGTTAGGACTTCTTCTCACTCAAGAGGACACGCTTGTAAGGGATTTTGACAAATTGAAGATAGAAGTGGTTCAGCCACCGGCAACGACAAGAGCAATTATTGCAACTCTAGTAGCCGTCCCAGACCTCAGAGAAAGGATCGTCAGTGCCCAGAGAGCGGATGAGAGCTTGGAAAAAGTTCGTCTCAAGATCCGAACAGGCACGCCAGGAGGCTACCAAGAGGCAACGGATAACGCAGTTCTTTTTGAAGGAAGATTGTGTGTTCCCCGTAACGAGGAACTCAGAAACGAGATCATGAGTGAAGCTCATGACACGCCCTATACCGCTCATCCCGGGAGTACCAAAATGTACCAAGATCTAAAACAGAAGTTTTGGTGGGACGGGATGAAACGAGATATAGCCTCGTTTGTAGAGCGTTGCCTTGCATGCCAGCAAGTGAAAGCTTTACATCAACGACCATATGGGAAATTGCAGCCATTGGAAATTCCAGAATGGAAGTGGGAGCACATAGCGATGGATTTCGTGACGGGTCTACCCAAGATAAATAGGGGCAACACATCTATTTGGGTAATAGTAGACCGTCTCACAAAGAGCGCTCATTTTATACCGATTCCAATTACCCATGGATCGGAGAAACTAGCCCAACTGTACATTCGTGAGATTGTACGGCTACATGGAATACCAATATCCATTACTTCAGATAGAGATTCAAAATTTACTTCTAGATTTTGGATCAGTTTACAGAAAGAGTTGGGAACAAGATTAAACTTTAGCACCGCTTTTCACCCTCAAACAGATGGACAATCAGAAAGGACAATTCAGACCCTTGAAGATATGTTGAGGACAGTGGTGCTAGACCGAGGAGGAAGTTGGGAATCAGTGCTGCCGTTAATCGAATTCGCCTACAACAATAGTTACCAGGCAACCATTGATATGGCACCTTATGAGGCGTTGTATGGAAGGAAGTGTAGATCACCACTTTACTGGGATGAGGTGGGTGAAAGAAAAATCCTTGGGCCAGATGCAGTAAGCGAGATGATTGAGACCATCCGCCAGATTAGAGCAAGAATTAAAGAGGCTCAGGACAGACAGAAGTCTTATGCTGATACCCGCTCTTTTATTATATTTAAATCCAGTAATACGATAATTATTATTTCATCTTTCAGTAAATCAAGCCCAGTAAATAATTATGATTTAAATTCAACTTATGACACTGGATTATATTCAATTAAGCAGGATTATTATTTTATTACCAAGTCAGTAGTTTCGCGTAAATAAAACCGCGATGAAAATTATTGAGTAAGCCAATAATTATTTATTTCAGATTCATAACTGACTTAGTTAAGTCATGTTATTTATTAATCACAATAGAATTATTTTTCTATTATTATTTCTTGAGTCGTGAATTTATTCCGACTTGTGAAGAATTAAATCTACGATATTAATTTAGATATTATTCCGTGTATTAAATCTAGCACGCCATGCTTCCTCAGCCACTCTATTCTCACCCATGCCTTAGCTTCTCTTTTTCCACTCCTATATAGTCAAAAATTTCAGCAAGCAAAATCTCAAATGTCAGCAGGCAAATCTAATCACTTAAATTTTTCAACCACGCCTCTACAATTCAGCTGCACTATTCACCATCTTTTCACACTGATCAGCCTCTCCTTAGTTCAGTATTTACCTCCTTTAAAAGCCATCCTCATTACCTAAAATCTTTAGCAGCTGCAAAGGATTTTAAACGGTAAAGATCTCTTTCTCCCCTTATTTCTCTTGAAACAACAAGAACAAGCTCTTAACCATTTTCTGCAAATCTTTTCTGCAGAAACAAGATCACCATACATAACATAGCATAACATCAACCTGATTTCCTCTACAGAATACTAATCGGTAATTTCATTGTTTCAATAAACTCTTATTTCATCACACAAGCTACTTCATTCATAGTTTATGCAGAAACCCAACAAAATCTATGTTTAGTATAAGAAGTACTGAGATATTAATTAATGGCATATTTCTGCTATAGAATCATCAGACTAGAATCCTTAAACAAGGCAAATGCATCAAGAGATACTAAATAGCATGAGAACCAAAAGAACACGCCACTAGCCTTGCATAAACAATATAGAGAACTGAAACTTCAAGTAGACAAGCTTCGAACTTAGTTTTTAGGAAGAAGGGACACGGCCCTGTTCAGTCGGGCCGAGAGACGACGAGTGGGCGGCGACTCGCGGGTGAAGCAGCAGGTGTTCGCCGGCCTCCCTACAGCAGCGGCGCCAACTTCAGAGGAAGGCAGCCCCGGCGAGCTGGCCTCTGTCGGCAGCAGCTGTTCTGCCGTCTCTTGCCAACTCCAGAGCAGCAGCAACGGCAGCAATTCCAGGAGAGGCAGCGGCTGCCGAGGCTCCAGCTGACGACGGTGGCGGCAACTCCAGACGGCGGCGACTTCAGTGGGCGATTGAAGGCGGAGCGAGATTGAGGAAGAGAGAAGGAGGCGCCGGACCTCGGCGCGATAGAGGCTGATTCGCCGGATTTCGGAGCTCTGCAACTCCAGGCCGCGACTCCGGGAACAGCAGCAGTCGGCGGCGAATTCCTCGGCGACGGCTGGAACGTCCAGAGGGCGGAGCGGCGAAGATTTCAGCCTCGCCGGAACCGTTGGTGATGGAACTCGTGAGGAGGCGGCTGGATCGAGAGAGAGAGAGAGAGATGTGAGCAGCGTTCCTTTCTTGATTTTAGAGAGAGATGTAGTATTGATAATTAGAGAGAGAGAGAGAACATGTTTTGCTTTAAAAAAAAAAAGAGAGAAACCGATATTATTGAGAGAGAAAAGCATTCTGCTTTAATAAAGATAGAGAGTGAGAACCGACTGTTTTGAGAAAAAAAGAGAGAGATTCGGTCTTTGAGTTGAAAAAGGAGAGAGAACGTGTCCTGCTTGGAGAGAAAGAGATAACCGAGAATTAGTGGGAGGATGGGCTTTGATTATTTTCAGTATGGGCTTTTCTTTTAATTTATTTTGGGCCTCACCTTTTAATTGATAATGGGCTGTATTTAATTAGTGTGGGCTAGAGTTAATTTTTATTTGGACTGCTATTATTATTTTGGCTTAAAATCAGGCCCAATTTAAGGGTAGTTTAGATTAATCTATTAATTAAATTGAGCTAATTATAATTATGGATTAATTTAGAATGAGGCTATTAATTAGTAAGTGAGTTAGAATACTCTAAGATGAGCGGATTAATTATTTATCCACCCTCATGAGACGATCCTCAATTAGTCAATACGAGTCTTTAAAGGAAAACCCTCGTATATTGATGAAAGAAATGATATTATGTTTGGTAAATACGAGTCTTTAAAGGAAAACCCTCGTATATTACTACTGTTGAAAGGCTTGACAATAAAATATTATGCATGTATGTAAATTTCGGCAAGTGTCCACTAAGTACTTTTGTACTTAGCCCTGCATGTATTTTTAAATGTGCAGGTTGAGCTGTGATCGAGGATGTAATGTGCAAGCGGAGCTTTTGTCAATTTAGGACGAGAACCTCAGAGTGGAGTATATGTCTTCATACATATACTCAAGTTATTGTTATTCCGCTGCGAACACTGATTTCACTAAAGACATTATGTTATCTTGTCAAACAATATGTATTATTTAATAATGTACTCAAACTCGTTGAGTACCTCTTTTGAATAATATTATGTACGGTTCCTTTTGACCTTCGATAAATTCTAGTTAATTTCAATTGTTTTCCTTATTCAAGTCAAGTCATCAAGAAGCTAAACATGCCCTTTTCTAATCCCGCTCCTAATTCCCCTCCCTTAGTCGCGGTTTTCCCGAAATTGCTATCCTTAGCAAGTGCGGTCGTGACAGCATATGTGCCTAGACTCGAAATATAAATTGACTAAGTACACAAAACTGCACACCTTCTGCATATGTGCTAGGACCTAGAACATAATTTGAATAACTTACTTCGGGACCATAGTCATGTCAGCGCTGCCACTAGCATCACAAGTAAGGACACCAAGCACAAGTATACACATAACATGTTTTGTTGAACCATGCACATGTTACTAAGGGGGGGAGTGGAGTATATACCACCATATGTGCTTTCTCGAAAAACTTAGCAGGATATTCGAGCCTTAATGGCAACTCAGCCGCGTAGCGGATATTAAAACCTTAAATGGTAACTTAACTACGATCCAGAGCTGTAAACCTCAGAATTTATCTGAGCTTTCTCAGCGCAGTCAGGACAGGCTATCTCAGCCTGCGCAGCTATCAACCTCAGAATTTATCTGAGCTTTCTCAGTGCAGCCAGTGTGGCTATCTCAGTACAGTCAGGGTGATTATATCAGTGCAGCCAGTGTGGCTATCTCAGTGCAGTCAGAGTGATCATATCAGTGTAGCCAATATGGCTATCTCAGTGCAGTCAGAGTGATCATATCAGTGCGGCCAGTGTGGCTATCTCAGTGCAGTCAGAGTGATCATATCAGAGCAGCCAGTGTGGCTATCTCAGTGCAGTTAGAGTGATCATATCAGAGCAGCCAGTATGGCTATCTCAGTGCAGTCAGTGCGATTGTATCAGTGCAACCAGTGTGACTATCTCAGCGCAGTCAGAGCAGCTATTTCAAGTATAGGGAAAACAGTTATCTCAGTTATCTCGGTCGGCGCAGAATGTCCGAGTCGTTGTCACTTCACAGTGTCTATGCTCCGCGCAAAAATATTGTAAGCCGCGAAAGTTAGACAGGGTTCTTTGATTGTCTATGCTCCGCGCAAAAATATCGTAAGCCGCGAAAGTTAGACAGGGGCATTAATTGCAAAATTCAAGGCATTAATTGCAAAATTCAAGGCATTAATTGCACAATTCAAGGCATTAATTGCACGACGAAGGCCTCAATGTCTATGCTCCGCGCAGAAACATCGTAAGCCGCAAAAGTTAGACTGAGGATGAGCTTTAAGGGGCAACTCAGCCGTTCTCCTGGGTCACTCCTCGGCACCGGCTTTTCAGCCCTACTTGGGGGCATTCTCAGCTCTTCCAAGTCTTCAACAATCGTGCTTGACTTCTAAAGTACGCGCACGACACTGGGGGGAGTAGGGGGTGTATACCCCCATCACCTCTTATATCCTATTTTTTAGGGATAAAAAAAATTCAAAACCTAAGGGAAAGGGGCTGTTCATTGACACGGCTGTAATAGCCAAATATTTAGAGCTGCTTAAGTACAAAGCTCCCGGAGATGCCTTAGCACGAGCACAATGATAATAATAAAAAAAGTGGCTCAATGAGCACGTTAGAAAGGGAGTTTCTTCATTCTTGTTATTATTATTGTTATTCTAAATATTTTGACAGGGTCGGGATATTTCTGGTGTGGACAAATTGGCAGGGATGTAACATTCTATCATTGATTATTTTGCAAACTTACAAGTATTCGATTTGTGATAAGTTACAGGGTTGTAGGTGATTTATGCCTAATTGTTCTAATTTTAGGGGTTTGCATGTGCTTATTTTAAGTTAAATCTTCTGGAAATTGGTGCGTTTTATGGTCTATTTTATGCTTTGCAGAAGATTTAGGTTTTCGAGATGAAGAGTGCAAATCTTGGAGAATTTGGGCTAAGAATCGTGTGTTTGTGCACACTCTAGCATGGAAGAGAGGCAAAGCCCCCGTGCCAGAACCGAGAAGGCCGCGCCAGAGCTAAAACCCCGCGCGGAAGTCAGGCCAGAGAAGTCAGGCCAGAGGAATCGAAATGCCGGAGGAGTCACCAGCCAGAGGAGTCACCAGCCAGAGGAGTCACTAGTCAGAGAAGTCGCTAGCCAGAGAAGTCACTAGTCAGAGAAGTCGCTAGCCAGAGGAGTCAAAAGTCAGAGGAATCGAGAAGCCAGAGCAGAAGAATCACCTATTCCTCTGCCGAGAAGCGCCAGCATCAGAGAAGTAAAGTCCAGCGCTCGATAGCAGAGAACTCACCGTTCCTCTGGCGAATGCCAGAGAGGAAGCGATTCCGCTGGAGACCCATTCCTCTGGCGAATGCCAGAGCGGAAGCCATTCCGCTGGCGAGAGCCCCGAATTCGGCCGGAGTAGGAGTGTTCCCAGAGCGCGCATTGCAGCTGGAAGTTGCCTTATTTTGCACGATTCTATTGCCTTTAGAATTCTTCTTTGCATGGCAACTTCCATGGTGATCCATAGGGAATTGAAGTATATAAATAGGGCCATACTTTTCATTGTAATAATCAATCTTTTGCCCTAGTTTTAGACGCCACCTTGCGATTTGTTGGCATCAAAAGCTTAGGATTTACTTGCTTTCATAGTTGTTCATAGTTTCGAGTTTTTATTGTTCTAAGTTAGATTTCAATTTCGTTTTTAGTTTAGTTTCTTGGATTGTGATTGAGTGACACAATTACACGTTCAAGACAATTACGGTATTTCGTATTTCAATTCAAGTTATTTTCGTTTAATCATGTTTATGCTTTTCGTTATTGTTTATGCTTTCTTTTCAATTATGCAATTTAAATTATGCACTTTAGTTTCATGCCTAGATTAGAAGTCTTTAAATTTACAAGTATTTAATTTCTTAAGTTAGGTTTAATTCGAGTTGTTTAAATTATTGCCTAGGTTAAGTTTAAGTTCAATTTACGTTTAAGTTTAAGTTACGTTTTTAAATCAAAACCTTTACTGCTTTCTTTTATTGTTTTTTTTCCTACGATACTACTAGAAGCCCTTAAAGACTTTCCTTGAGAGATGACACTGGGTCAGCTTACCATCACTAGAATGTCCTTGTCCTATTGCAAGTCAAACTAGAGGTGTTCTAGGTTGAGTCAAATTTTGGCGCCGTTGTCGGGGAAAGTTTTAGGCGTTTTAGTTGTGTCGTTTTATTTGCTTTATTTAATTTCCAGTTTTTACGTTTTTGTTTTTACTTTTCTTTTCTTTCCACCCGGTGCGTTTCACCCGTATGTTAAGTGTTGTGTATGCAGGGACGCCGTAGTCTGAAAAGAAAATTAACGTCCCCGCTGGATAACACTCGAACACGTACTAGAGCAGACGCATTATACTCTGACTCTGATTCCGAGAATAGCGCTGCAAGCCTCGCCAATTCCAGCTCTGACTCCGATCTTGACGTTCCAGAGCAAACCGTAGTAGAGGAGGCATCCAGCTCTGACCAGCCAGAGCAGACCACAGCCACGGCAGAACACACTAAGGAGGAAAAGGCCAGCTCCGCCAATTTTCACACTGAGCAGGATTTACACGAGGAAAAAGAAGTCATGGCTCAACACATGGAGTACATGGGAGACTTCACCAGGCCGGTGATTGGAGATACAAACACGTCGGCAATCGTGCTCCCCGCTGCTGTGAGAAACTACAATCTCAAACCTAATGATTCGAATCTGCTGCCGGTGTTCCACGGGATGCCAAGCGAGGATGCGCTGCAATTCATCCGGGATTTTTGCACACAAGTGCAAACAATCCCTCTACTTACTTTTACGGAGGATCAACTCAAGCTCAAGTGCTTCCCTTATGCACTTAAAGACCGGGCGAGGACGTGGATGCTATCTCTGCCGCCCAACTCTATCACTACGTGGGGAGATGCTTGTGAAAAGTTCATGCTGAAATACTACCCAAGTCACAAGACACAGGAGCTGAGAACAAAAATAATGGAGTTTACCCAAGGAGCGGACGAGCCTTTACACGAAGCTTGGGAGAGATATGAAGAACTCCTCCGCCAATGTCCTCAACATCAATTCACTAATGTGATGTTGATGCAGTTTTTCTACGATGGGTTAGTAGAAACTGCTCAATTTATGGTGGATAGCACAGCAGGAGAAAACATAGCTCGGAAGACAGCGGCAGACCTGAAAGAGATCTTCAAGATATTGGCCGAAAGCTCCCAACAGAAATCTGTCCATGGAAGAAGAGTTGATGCCAGCGCGGTGACAAATCAGTTTGAGCTGCAGAAGCAAGTAGCCGATCTTGTGAGACAAGTGGAGCATCTCAAGATGGGCAAAATGGAAAATTCTCCAGTTCAGAGTTCAACCTCGCCGAATCCAGCCATGCAGTACGTAGAGCCGTGTGGTATTTGTGGAGATGTTAGCCATGGAGCCCATGAGTGTCATCGAATGGGAGAATTTACTCCGGAAGGACAAGCTGAGGTCTATGCGGCACAAGGATTTCAGAGCTATAATCAAATGCAGAGCAGACCTGGATTCGTGCAACACTACAATCAAGGGCAAGGCTATAATCAAGGACAGAGCTATAACCAAGGGCAGAGCAGACCGCAGAAGTATAATCAAGGGCAGAACGTCAATAATGGATGGAGAGGTCAGCAGCCCTGCCCACCGCAACAAAATTTTCCCCAACAATATCCACCAAGGTATCAACAGCAAGGGAATTTTCAGCCTTCGCAGCAACATGCTCAGCCCCAGAAGTCATCACTTGAAGATACGTTGCAAGCTTTTATGGAGATTATCAAGCAAAATATGGAGATGACTAAACAGAATATGGAGTCTCAAGCATCCACCATAAAAAGACTTGAGACCACCGTAGGGCAACTGTCGGGCACCTTGAACCAATTGCAGCAGCAACAGCAGCCCGGAAAATTCCATGGTCAACCCTTGCAAACTCATCAGGCTCAAGCTATCACTGTTCTCCGTAGTGGTAAATTGGTAGACAATCAAGTGGAGGTACCAGAGCTGACTCGCAGGCCAGAGCTGATCCGACCGCCAGTTCTAACAAAGCCGTTCACTCTGTCACGATCACCAGCTCTGACGAGTTTAGCCATGCCAAAGTCAGAGCTTCCGAAATCACCTCTGGCGAAGCCAGTCCTGCCGATTCCAGAGATGCCGAAGTCACCTCTGGCGAAGCCAGCTCTGCCGAGTCCAGAGATGCCAAAGTTACCTCTGGAGAAGTCAGTTCTGCAGAATTCTACCGCACAAGGTTCAGTTCTGCCAAGTTCCACTCTGACGAGCCCTTATGAAGAAAAAGGACCAGAGCAGAAGAAAAAGGAAGGAGAGAAGGAAGATCAGCCAAAAGACGGAGTGATGGAGGAAGGAAAAGAGGCCAAACTACACAAATCCACTACACCTTATCGGCCACCAATTCCTTTTCCGGGCAGATTGCGGAATGACAAGATGGATAAACAGTTCGCCGACTTCTACAACATGCTTGCCAAGGTGAACGTGAATCTGCCCCTCCTGGATGTGATCAGAAAAGTCCCAGCGTATGTGAAGTTTTTCAAGGAGTTAGTCTCCAACAAGCGGAAGTTCGAGGACAATGAGAAGGTTCTGGTCTCAGAAATTGCGAACTCGATCATACAGCAGCCTCTGCCACCAAAGCAACGCGACCCAGGTAGCTTCGTGATTAAAATTGCTTTAGGAAATGGTAAGGAAGCTACGGGAATGTTAGATTTGGGTGCTGGAATTAACCTTATGCCTTACTCTATTTTCAAACAATTAGAGTTAGGTGATTTGAAACCCACCCGCATGTGTCTACAACTCGCCGATAGGTCCGTTAGATACCCCCGTGGGATCATAGAGGATGTTTTAGTGAATGTTGGGGGCTTGATTATTCCCGTAGATTTTGTGGTTCTCGACATTGGGGAGGTGCATGAAAATGGTGTAGAGCACACACTACTGTTAGGAAGACCGTTTATGGCAACCACTAACACCTTAATTGATGTTAAGGATGGAAATATTAAAATGACTGTGTTAGGGGAGTCAGTGTCTTTCTCTGTGCATGATAGTCGTGCTATGCCTTCTGCAAATTTTATCAACGAATGCTCCTTTATAGATCCTATTGATGGCTTGGTTGAGAAGGTATTTTTACAGGAGCAGGAGTGTGTGGAAGTCTGTGCTGGATCGACAGACATGGAAGAGCTAGCTCGGGAAGCTAAAGAGTTCAGCTCTCCACTGCCCAGCGCTGCCCCCTTCAGCTCTGCAACCTTCAGCTCTCCACTGCCCAGCGCTGCACCTTTCAGCTCAGCTATGCCGAGCTCTGTGCTGCCCCGCTCTGCCCAGCCAGTTATGCCGAGCTCAGCCATGTCCAGTCCAGCTCTGCCGAGCTCAGTGCTGCACTGCCATACGGAGCTGCCCATTGATGAACAGATGAGAACCACGAGGCCAGCACTGGAACTGAAGGAACTCCCAGCCAATCTCAAATACATGTTCTTAGAAGAGAAAAAGGAAAAGCCGAGGTTCAGATCGGTAGCGTTGTCCCTGAATAAAGAAGGCGTGTTGCCAAAGGACGTGTTTGACCCTGGCGCAGCCCATTCTAAGGAGAATTTCAGAGGAGACAGACATCGCATGAAATCCTACTATGGGCGGAGTACTCCGATGGTGGTGGAGTCTCACACTCTGCACGATCCTCACTAAAGATCAAACTGAAGTCGGGCTGGAGACTTTAACTCTAGCGCTTGGTGGGAGGCAACCCACCGTTGGTTTATTTTTACTTTCTGTTTTTCTTTGTTTTTAGTTGTGTGTTTCGTGTCTCTCCTAAGTTTTGGATGCTTTGCGGATACTATGATGCTTGGTGAGCATATATTATTTTCAGCGCTGCACTTCTCCGCGCTGTACTTCTCCGCGCTGCACTTCTCCGCGCTGTACTTTTTCGCGCTCGCTGCAGTTCTAACTCTGCCACAGACCGCAAAGCCCCTTCTTAACCGCCTCTCACGATGCTTCAGTTTCTCAATGCCAATAATCAGGGACGTTTTCTTAACTCTTCTTATTTCTTTTGTGCCCTGAGGACATGGCATGCTTTAAGTGTGGGGGGGTGTTTTATTGTGCATATATTTTCAATTGGGCGAGATTAGTCTTTCTATGCTTAGTTTTTGGTCTCGAATCTTGCTAATTTTTATGAATTTGTGGAAGAGTAGATGGTTTTCTATGCGAATTTCGGGTTTGTGAATGAATGGTGGTTATTCTTGTTTTACTCTTGATATATGTTTCTTGATTGTGCAAAGAATTAAGAGTTTTGTTACAACACGATTGTAAGTTAGTAAAACGTGATTTGTCCGGTAGATGCTAGAAGGAGTGTTGTCATTGTGATTGCCTACGATCGTATCTTATCTGTGAAATGTGAAAAATGTTGGACGAATTGCCAATTTTAAAATTGCCAGCTCTGAAACATCTGGCATGTTCTGAAATGTGATAGCTCTGAGTCTCTGCTCCTCTAGTCTAACTATGAGCATGGGAAACCACGTGAAAAGACTTTGGATTACATCCAAATGATTTTTATTTCATGAATTATGGCTCAACTGTCGAAAATCTTAAGCACACAAAGTGTGAAAAATGGTGATATTGATTATAAAGGCGATCACATTAGGGAATTCACTTCTAGCGGAGAATTGGGTCTGATCGAATTACTTACATTACTCTTTTGTTGTTTCTTAAACTTTGAGTTACTTGCATGATCGAGAGATATGTGTTGATTGTAAAATTTTGAATTCTCTTTGAGAATGTTTGGATGGAAATTAGCATTGTTGAAATCAATATCTTCCTAGGATTCATATGGATTTTGCTTGAGGACAAGCAAAAGGCTAAGTGTGGGGGGGTTGATTTATGCCTAATTGTTCTAATTTTAGGGGTTTGCATGTGCTTATTTTAAGTTAAATCTTCTGGAAATTGGTGCGTTTTATGGTCTATTTTATGCTTTGCAGAAGATTTAGGTTTTCGAGATGAAGAGTGCAAATCTTGGAGAATTTGGGCTAAGAATCGTGTGTTTGTGCACACTCTAGCATGGAAGAGAGGCAAAGCCCCCGTGCCAGAACCGAGAAGGCCGCGCCAGAGCTAAAACCCCGCGCGGAAGTCAGGCCAGAGGAATCGAAATGCCAGAGGAGTCACCAGCCAGAGGAGTCACCAGCCAGAGGAGTCACTAGTCAGAGAAGTCGCTAGCCAGAGAAGTCACTAGTCAGAGAAGTCGCTAGCCAGAGGAGTCAAAAGTCAGAGGAATCGAGAAGCCAGAGCAGAAGAATCACCTATTCCTCTGCCGAGAAGCGCCAGCATCAGAGAAGTAAAATTTTGAATAATATTGATTATAAAGGCGATCACATTAGGGAATTCACTTCTAGCGGAGAATTGGGTCTGATCGAATTACTTACATTACTCTTTTGTTGTTTCTTAAACTTTGAGTTACTTGCATGATCGAGAGATATGTGTTGATTGTAAAATTTTGAATTCTCTTTGAGAATGTTTGGATGGAAATTAGCATTGTTGAAATCAATATCTTCCTAGGATTCATATGGATTTTGCTTGAGGACAAGCAAAAGGCTAACTGTGGGGGGGTTGATTTATGCCTAATTGTTCTAATTTTAGGGGTTTGCATGTGCTTATTTTAAGTTAAATCTTCTGGAAATTGGTGCGTTTTATGGTCTATTTTATGCTTTGCAGAAGATTTAGGTTTTCGAGATGAAGAGTGCAAATCTTGGAGAATTTGGGCTAAGAATCGTGTGTTTGTGCACACTCTAGCATGGAAGAGAGGCAAAGCCCCCGTGCCAGAACCGAGAAGGCCGCGCCAGAGCTAAAACCCCGCGCGGAAGTCAGGCCAGAGGAATCGAAATGCCAGAGGAGTCACCAGCCAGAGGAGTCACTAGTCAGAGAAGTCGCTAGCCAGAGGAGTCAAAAGTCAGAGGAATCGAGAAGCCAGAGCAGAAGAATCACCTATTCCTCTGCCGAGAAGCGCCAGCATCAGAGAAGTAAAGTCCAGCGCTCGATAGCAGAGAACTCACCGTTCCTCTGGCGAATGCCAGAGAGGAAGCGATTCCGCTGGAGACCCATTCCTCTGGCGAATGCCAGAGCGGAAGCCATTCCGCTGGCGAGAGCCCCGAATTCGGCCGGAGTAGGAGTGTTCCCAGAGCGCGCATTGCAGCTGGAAGTTGCCTTATTTTGCACGATTCTATTGCCTTTAGAATTCTTCTTTACATGGCAACTTCCATGGTGATCCATAGGGAATTGAAGTCTATAAATAGGGTCATACTTTTCATTGTAATAATCAATCTTTTGCCCTAGTTTTAGACGCCACCTTGCGATTTGTTGGCATCAAAAGCTTAGGATTTACTTGCTTTCATAGTTGTTCATAGTTTCGAGTTTTTATTGTTCTAAGTTAGATTTCAATTTCGTTTTTAGTTTAGTTTCTTGGATTGTGATTGAGTGACACAATTACACGTTCAAGACAATTACGGTATTTCGTATTTCAATTCAAGTTATTTTCGTTTAATCATGTTTATTCTTTTCGTTATTGTTTATGCTTTCTTTTCAATTATGCAATTTAAATGCACTTTAGTTTCATGCCTAGATTAGAAGTCTTTAAATTTACAAGTATTTAATTTCTTAAGTTAGGTTTAATTCAAGTTGTTTAAATTATTGCCTAGGTTAAGTTTAAGTTCAATTTACGTTTAAGTTTAAGTTACGTTTTTAAATCAAAACCTTTACTGCTTTCTTTTATTGTTTTTTTTTCCTACGATACTACTAGAAGCCCTTAAAGACTTTCCTTGAGAGATGACACTGGGTCAGCTTACCATCACTAGAATGTCCTTGTCCTATTGCAAGTCAAACTAGAGGTGTTCTAGGTTGAGTCAGTAGGGCTAAAAAAAAACACTTAGACCCTACTCGGGAGAGCAGCACAGCGCTGACTCTATATCACACACCACTGGTTGAACACGAAGAAGACACAGTTCAACTAGACTAGGGGGAGTAGCTGATGAGGACTAGAATACTCATCAGCGCTGTGCTTAGCAATACAGGAACATCTTACTTGATTACTATTATTGTTATTATTATCACAGGAACTAATGAGCGCAGATCTAACTAAGAAGACTTGCTAACAAAGGAATATGAAGAGTCAATTAGCCTTGACCAAAGTACAAAGCTACCGCCTTGCTAGAGTGCAACACCACCAGCGCAGACCAGAGCAGCGCGGCAGAGCTGCGCAGCCAGAGCAGAGCAGCGCGGACCAGAGCAGCGCAGCTAGAGCAGAACAGCGCAGACCAGAGCAGCGCAGAGCTGCGCAGCACAGCAACGTAGAGCAGCGCAGACCAGAGCAGCGCAGCCAAAGTGCCTTTCCACGCAGCCACGTATGATGGTTCAACTTGGGGATTAAGATCATTGTACTAAGTTTTGGGCCTAAATCCAATTATTAGAGTTCATGGGCCTAAGGCCTTTAGGGTTCACTCTCACATCTATAAATAGAAGGTTATCATTAGCATTAAAAAAGATGATTTATTTCTGAGCAACACTTGTAATATGTGAATACTCTCTCAAAGCATAGTGAAACCAACGAAGAACTCCCGTGGACGTAGATCATTTATGATCGAACCACGTATATCTTGTCTCGTTTATCGTTTCTTGTTTATCGTTTCTTAATTAGGGTAAAATTTCTTGTTTCATCAATTATTATCACCCACTAAATCTATTGCTATATTTATATTATTTTAACTTATAAATAATATTTTATGTAAATAGTGGAAAACCCATTACGCACTACTTCATATGTGTAACTGACAAGTTCAAACCATCAAATCTTAAGTTTAGAGACCTATTATAAATACAAGTTCTGAAAACCACCGTAGCTACAAAAACACATTGAAACAGAAACATCCTTTTTACAGCTTTTAGCAATGGCTCCTCTCTTTGGTGTAATCAACGATCTGCAACCTGGAAGAAGTAAAATCGCATTGCAGTTACATCTCATAAGAAGCTACGACATATTGAAGAAGAACAATAGAGATGAAGTGTATTCTCATGAATGCATCTTCCACGGCAAAGAGGTTGAAAATCTTTTACTTTTTTTCTTATTTTCGATATCATATATTCAAACACTAACTGATTTCAACTGTCAATGCAGGAGAACAAAATTCATGCCACTATTAATTGTACTTCGGTGTCAAAATTGAAGCCACTGTTAAATGAAGGATGTGTTTATGCAATCAAAGATTATGTTGTCACAAAAAACATGGATAAATTCAAAACGACTGATTGCAAAAACAGAATTTTACTATTCAAGCATTCAAGAATCGTTGAGTTAGATGATGATGATGACTTTCCGAAGCATACATTCAAGTTCAAAAGCTATGATGACGTGGCAAAAATTGACAATGCTCAAGATGCAGTCATGTTTGGTAAGTATGAAACAAATAATTTTATTTCACCCATTTTTTTTTCATATTATTTATAAATTGCAATGTTAAATTACAGTTCTCCGTGGAATCATTGTCAAAAGCTATGAACCAATTTACAAAGAAGTGAAAGGACGAAGTACAAAGCTTATGGACATCATCATGGAAAATCTAGAGTTGTTAAATTATGCCTTTTATTTTTAATTTTTTTTTTCCAGAAATGACATTAGTTTTAATTCATTTGCTAAATATAACTTTTCAGGGGAAAGACTCTATCATGTACATTGTGGGAACAACATGCAGAAAAAATGTACAATTATCTTCATGGTGATCCAAATTTGTCAATTTGTATTATCCTTCAATTTTGCCGCCCAACGATTTACAAAGGTAAAGTTTGAATCATATAGTGCCAAAGTTATAAATAGTATATCTAACAAAAACAATGACATGCAGGTGAAGTTCGAATTACAACTTCTTACGATATCACCAACATTTTGTGGGATGCAAATATTGAAGAAATCAAGGAAGCAAAGGAGGCGTAAGTTCAATACAAAAATTATTTATTTTTAGGATTATATAATTATGTTATTACTTTTAGCTTATAATTTTGTTTTCAAATTGTAGTTTTGCTACAATCAACAAAGAAAGAAGCCTTTCAATCAATTTAGTAAAAGCTCCAACAGTCCTAACCATAGAAGACGAGATCACTCATAGGGTGGTCTCAATGTTAAAGACAATTTCAGAGTTAGCAAATGAAAAGGTAAACTTACGTTTAGGACAATTTCAAAATTTTAAATATCATTGCTATGTCAATTCTATTTCTAATTATTATTAAGCAAAATAGATTGGATCATTCTGGTTTCTCTCAATAAAGAAGAAAACTAACTTTCACAAATTGGAAACCGTACATAAAAAAGCAAAATTGTCTCATTCCTCCATATTTTCTACCGATTAACAAGCCGGATCCTCTATATACTGTAGTAGTCCCAAAATCCAGAATTCTCAATACTGATTGAATTTGTTGAAGCACGGTGAACGTCCGTCTATAAGAGCATCCGTAGTAGAGAGTTAAGGTGGGCTCTTAAAAGTGGTCCTCACCATTTAAGAGTCCATCCTCCATAGTGGGAAAGCCTTTTACTTGACTCTCTAATTTTATTTTTTTGTTTTCCCTTTATTTTTTACGGTCTGTACCGGCCTCCGCACCCTCCTTTACTATGGATGCTCTAAGGGGGTTTGCTAACGGTGGTCTCGAATCAATTTTTTTTTGGATAATTCGCATAGTTTATTTTTTGGGCTCAGGTGAAATCCTCATAGGCTTAGGATCATGATTCAGTCACTTGCAATTATTAATAGGTGTTCTCCTATTACATTTTGTATCTGAAAACTATAGTTAAAAATTTATGACTTGGCATTGCCCTCAAACTTAGGGGGTGTATTAGTTCAAGATTTATGTAAATTTTAAAAGTCCGTGAATTTTAAAAGTCTATAGAATTCTCACGGATTATTCATGATTTTGAATGAATTCTTGGTCGGATTTTTAATGAATTAGCAAGAATTTGGCGTGATATTTTTGGACTTGAAATCGACAAACCTAGCGAGCTCGGGAATTGAACGAGCGCTAGACCCACTTCCAGCGGCCGCTAGGGGCCCATGAGCGTTGGATACCCAGCGAGCGCTCAAACCATATAAACACTCGTCGTTGTTCAAGATTTATTGAATGGTTAAGAACTTGCCTGAATGCTTGTTTTTGATGCCATACAACAAATAATGATGAAGGAGAATTGTATGTAGAAGAGTTGCAGCACAGAAGCCAGAGTGTTTGTGTCTGCTCACAAAATGCAAGGCATGTACATCATGTAATATATATACACATTCCACACACACTCAAATTACACACACTCACACCTAAAACAGACATGCATGTATACCTTTTGTCTAAAACAAGACATCTGTTAAAAGAAACATGTTCCATGCAAATAAACAAAGAAAAAACTTTACCGCTGGAATCATTGGCAACGGGCGCTAGGGTCCAGTGGCCGCTGGCTTCTTGGCCGCGGGCGCTGGCACCGAGCGAGCGCGGGTATTTTACAGGATTTGTGAATTCTCGTGGTCTGTGTTCGGATTTGTTCATGCCTATTTTTTCAACGAAATCAATGAAAGTCATTCTAACTTTAAAGTACATAGATTAACGAATACACTCAGATTTTTATAGACCTTTAAAAGTCTTGAACGAATACACCCAGATTTTTATAGACCTTTAAAAATCTTGAACGAATACACCCAGATTTTCATATACTTTTAAAAGTCTTGAACTAATACACCCATACTTTAAAAGTCTGCAGAAATCTATTAAAGTCTTGAACTAATTCACCCCTTAGTCTCACATAGACAAACTGGTTACTAATTCTCGTAAAAAATAAAATTAGAGATGATATTTAAAATTACACACACTCGAATGTCGAACAAGTTCACCAAAATTATAAATGGTCTCTCTTGTCAATGCCGACATTAAGAAATCAAATGTCAAGCCCTAAAATGTTTAAAAAAAAAATAGCATAATGATAATAATGAATCTTATTATCTGCACTTCAAATGAAAATTTATATAAATAAATTTTATATTTTCCCAACTAAACCTTAATATTTAATTGACAAAGGTGATTGAGAACATTACTATCATTTTATCTATATCATCAACTTAAATTGGTCAAATTAAATTAATTAAAAATAGTTTATATAAAGACCATTTCATATATTATTTGATGTACTATATTATTTTATATATTATGACTACAAAAATAATATAAAATAACTATAAATCAAGATCTAAAATGATCCAATTGGATTCTCACCTATTATATGCTAATTCATTTAAAACACGTCGTGTCACTTTGAATAATTGGGCACCGGCAAACCCAACACGAAAATTCAGCCCA